>NC_089151.1:15691766-15719266 GCF_009819655.1 Sylvia atricapilla
GGGACAGACTTTGTGATCCTGAAGTCCTGAATAATTTTGGCAAAAAATTAAACTGCCTGTCTTCTTGGTAAAAGAGTAGGTGAATATTGGTAAGAAATCTCCATACCTGGTGGCTTGAGTTGCTGTCACTTGGCAGTGCAGGGAAACTGGACTTTCCTTTTTTCCCAAAGCAATGTTGTCACTCACAGCTGGCATCTGTCATTACTACTGGTCTAGATAAAAGCAGGTCCCTAGAGCTTCAAAAGAGAGATGGCTCCATCTCCAATCTATTTTTCTGGTAATGAAAGTAAGCTTGTCTCCTTAGGGCTGAACCAAAGAGCATTGCCAGCCTGTCCCAATACAGGGAAAATGCCTGTGGTTGCTGGAACTGAGTTTGTTCCCTGCAGTCCCTACTAGGCAGGCTGGCTTGCACCAGGGGTTGGTAGCTCTTCCACTTCCATGAGAGGTGCAGAGAGAGTTTCTGAGTATAAAATACATGAACTCTGGTCCATTTCACGTCCATTTGATGGCTGCATCTGAGGGGTTTTTGAGGAACTGTGACAGGGCTGTTGTTACTGATGAGTTTGTACCTGCATCAGTGGGTGGTAATCAAATGGAATTTAAGAAGACTCTAGCTAACACTCTTCCCATCTGTGGAGCATCCCTTCACCCTTATCACTAGCAAATCTAGCCTGAACTTGTGGCATCTTTAGTGCTCATGATATGATCTAGTTGACTGTAGCAGCTGTATGCTCTCCCTTATTTGTGAGGAAGGCTCTCTCCTTGCACTCTCAGCCCTCACTGCCTGGGCTAGCTGCAGTTAGTCTCAGTGTGTTGGACAGTAACTTTGGGGTTTCAGTCACTCTCAGGAGCCTGGCTGCAGTTTCACAGGCTAGCATGTCAGTGAGTATTGTCAAGAGTGAGTGGGAAGGAAACATTAGGCAGAGGCCCAACAAGAGGGTGATGTACCAGTGTGGTATTTTCTGTTTGTGCACAGCAGTCACATGGAATGTGACATTCCCAGGAGCTCAGTGATGGACAGCCTCAGTCACACAGTGACTTGTTTAAATATTAAACTAAAGTTGAGGAAGCAGAAGTAAGGATGGGACTTCTGGGCCGTGTCTGGTGTTTTGAGCTCATTTCTGATCTTTCTGGAGCAACAGAGACACTGCAATGTTAATGTTAAGGATCTCCTAAGAAAAATCACTAAATGTGCAGTAGAGTCACTGCTATTTATTTTTTTAAATGTACTTTGTAAGAATGGCTGTAAGTAGGATTTATACAGTCATACTTCTGTCAGCTGTGTTTCCTGTTCGTTTCTCTCTTGAGTTCTAGCCACGTTTTCCTCCTGTGTCTTTTTTTAGATGACCTCTTCATCATGTTTTAAGGAATGTCTTACCACATATATTCTAATGTAATTGAAAACTGGTCTACTCACATCTTATCTAACACCAAGGTAGGAGAGTAGCCTGTTTATCAAAAAATGCATATTTTCTCCTTTTATTGATCTAACAAAACTATTCACAGAGGGACAGAAGCATTCTAAAATGTTTTAAGCAAACATCCTAAACACTTCCCACTTTCCTGGGAGATTTATGGAATACCAGGTATGATCTGACTAAGACCAAAAGGTGATTTAAAGATTTCTGTGAACAAAAGAAAAGCAAACAGCCATTTTTCATAATTTGTAGAGAATTCAATGAAAGAACAGAACATCTTTGATTTTGATTAGCAACTAGGAATAGATGGGTTTATAAAGATGCCATATATGTAAAGAGGAAAAATTACAGAACTGGAAGTTGACAATTACTGTTATTTTGTATTTTCCAGCATTTTAATCTTATGGATCTTATGGGTCTAGGTATGTGGTATGTGCATATATCTTTAATCAAGCAGATATCTGCTTTGATTAATATATTCCTTGTTATTCTGTCACTGAAAAAGTCACTTGAAACAGGTATGGTGACAGCACAATGAAGAACTCTAAGGCAACATAGAACCACATTTACCACTCAATGGTATCAGTGTCACCACAGGTATTTCCTATTCTGTGTAGAAATAATCCTGTGGTTGCTCAGATGCTGCTCTCTAGTAACTGTGTGTAAATGCTGACTTTTTGATGGTGACCACTATAGTATAATTATAATAAACTTTGTTTGAAAGAGGGGTAAGGAATGAAAGTGAACATTACTGAAAAGGGCAAGCAGGAGTAGTGAGCAAATAATGAACACTTTCTATTACTCTCTCTTTTGCAGTTTCTTTTAAGTCTTAATGTTGAACATACTGATACTTTGCAGTGAAAACCAAACTCACTTTCATGGACGCTAAAGAGACAAGGCTGTGTGACTTGGACGATGCAATAGCACAGTGGTAGCTGTGAAATCCAGTCAAGGGAAAGGTATGAAAATACTATGGTACAAGGGAATCCATGTACCATACCTACCAAACATCTACCAAACATCATTTGCACTACCTTTCATATAAAAACACAGCAAGTTGGTCTATATTTAAGAGAGTGTGTGATGGCAGGATTGTACCTTTCTTATTCTACTCTCAGTCTTCATATAGGTGATAGGTTCAGTAGCTGTCTGAACATGGGGAGAGAAACTGAAGCCAGTGAGGCTGCTGAAATAACACCAAGGAATAGGCTCCGTTTCTTCTGCACTGAAAGAACAGTGAAAAGACCTGAAAGTGTGTTTGCAGCAGCCAGAACTGAAGAACTCACAGCTGTGGGTACAATTGATGCCCATCAATTCCCAGGCATTCTCCTCCCAGCTCCCCTGTGGTGAATAGCAATTTTTTGCAAACATATCTGAGGGCAAAAAAAGATGCACAGGAGTGACCCTGATGCAGGTTTTCAGTCTGCTGAGGAGAGTGATTAGTATCAGAATTAGGCATGCTGCAGATACCTTGCTTTATATGTGCAGCAACAGTGATCTCATCAACTATCTGAACATTCAGCAAGTCCAAAATCAAACGCTTGTGTGTCAGATATACACAGCTGTATTTGTACTGTTGCTCTATCTAAAGAACATGCCAATTGCTTTACTTAGAGTGAGTTGAGAGACTCATTACTAAGAACATGTATAGCATTATCAATGAAAAACATTATTGTTCTTTTCCTCAGTGGTTTTAGTGTCCTTGCTTATCCTTTCACAGGAGCCTGTACTAATGTGTCTTCAGAAACTGTGGGGCCTGATTCTCTGCTCCCCTGTGCAGTGTGTTGGCATTGACACCTCTGCACAGTGAGTGGGGGTGTGAATCGACAGGCAGCCAGGACAACCACAAACTTGGAGATGAATGCAAAGAGTAAATTTATTTCTGCTACCTTGCTAACCGGAGAATCCCCAAAGCCGAGGCACACCAGAGGAGACACAGGCACTCTTAAACTCAGCCCATACCAGGGGATCACTGGTTGCTGCTCACACTGGCTTATCAGGGGTTATTCCCAGCTGCAAGGTCAGTTGAGCCATTTACAGTCCTCCTCGCCAGTCTTCCGCTTTTTAACCCGTTCCTCCCAACTTTCCACCCCCTTGCTCAACAGACCACTGCTGCTAGGGCTGGAAATGAGGGATGAGGGATTTACAGAGGCATTTAAGCATAGGGGAAAAGGAATAAACAAATAAGCATATAATGCTCTGAGTCAAGTGTCCCACCCCTCCTGTCAGGCATCAGTAGGTTGTGATTTGCAGTGCTCGAGATACTGAGTGATATCCTCCACGCCAACTGGTTCTGCAACCAGGTGAAAGCAGCACATGCCTTCAGACTTGGAACAGAGTTCATGATGTTGAAGGGGGGTGTAGTTCTCCAGTAACCAATGTTGCAAGGTTCCACATTGTGCAGCAGTTACTGTACAAATATAAGGGAACAGCTGCCTTGGAGGTCCAAGTTAAACCTCACAGGAGGGCACGTCGCCTGTCTACAGACACTTCCCAGAAAGAATAATGACAAGTTAGTTACAGTAAAAAACAATCACACACAACTATTTACATGTTGATTTTGCAGAATAGTGTCCAAGATATATGCTTATAATACAAGCCTAAAAAGCACAAGGCAGCCTGTGGTGGAAAACAGGAATGTCATGTCTGTCTACTGATAGATGTGGTTGCTCCAGCTTCTTCAGATAATGTTTCTCCAAGCTTGGTAACTGGAGATGGGGTAATTGGTCACACAGATAGGAGAGGTGTGGCTTGTGCTATTTCAGATTGAACTTTGACTGGATGTTGGGTTTGTGATACAAATAACATAGTTCTAGTGCCTCCCTCCCTAGATAAGGCACAGGAAATAATCAAAGATACATGAAATACAAGCTCTTGAGAATATGATATTCACAAAGGATATAGAATAAAAGGAAGATGATAGAGTCAACTATACTGCATTGTCAGAAGTTATTATATGAATGATCACATCTGGATTAAAAGCTTGCACAATTCATTGGTATATACAATTCCATTTCCTCTGTGGGTAATATTTTGGGAAAGACACCATCTTAAAGATTTTTGGTCCTCACTGTGTTTTGTACTGAAGGGGTACAATCATGCTATTTTGGCCTGTAATTCTTTCAGTTTCTTGCAGTGCCCAAGCTACATCTTTAATTCATTTTCCCATCAGGTAGCAGTAGCAGTGCCTTGGAATAACTTGGACCAAAATTCTACAGATTTTTTTTTGCTTTTTGGTCCAGTCATCAGCCACAATCCCCATGAGACTATATAATCTAGAATTATTATTTCTAATTCAAAAGGATTTCCTTGTCTAGGAATGCATAATTGGAACTCTTTCAGAGTGTAAATGTGTGTGATCTATGCCGCCCTCCTATCTGCTAAATCTGGCTAAATCTCAATCTCAAAGTCTGAGTACTCACCCCAAAGATTTCCATCCCATTCCTTGGGATCCCGTGGTGATTTCATAGCTGGAGCATGAACTTGGGAGATCAACACCTTATTTTCCACATATTTATGCCTAGGTGACACCAGCTGCTGTATAGTGCACTGCTGCTCATAGCGCTGCTCTGCTTGGGTGGTGGTTACTTCATGTGCAATCACCTTTGCAGCCCGTAAAGACACAACCTCCCTTTCCAGCTCCCTCACTTTCCCCAGCAGGGCTGTGACCTCCCTCTCCAGAGCCCTGGCGTAGGTGACCAGCTCCAGCTCCCTCACCTTGCTCTGCAGCGCTATGGCCTCGCAGTCGCGGGCGCGGGCGTAAGTGACCAGCTCCAGCTCGCCCACCTTGCTCTGCAGGGCTATGACCTCCCTGTCCAGAGCTCTCAGCCCCGTGGCCAGGAGCCACCCCAGCCTCCCCGCCAGCTTTCGGGAGGATTTGGATGCGGCTTTCCAGGGCAGCCCACGCATGGCGATCTCCACCCTGTGCGGGTTCACCACCACCCCGTCGTCGATTTCGGGCCACGTCTCTGGAGCAGCCATTGTGGCAAGGAAAGTGGCCACAGGAGTCCAGCGCTCGGTGCTGGGCCATCCTGGAATGTGGGGATTCACCACCACAGCCTCTCCTGCCCCTGACTTTTTCAGCTTTTTCAGCTTTTTGGGCTTTTTTGACCTTTTTGCTAGCCACGACATGGTTGCTCCCAGATCCTGCCAACTGTGTCAAACGTGGCAATGGGCACAGGCAGGCAGCTGGGGTAACTACAAAGTCAGGGCTAGAATACAAAAAATAAATTTATTTCTATTACCTACTAAGCAGGGATTCCTGAAGCAACACCCAGTGGAGATGCAGGCACTGTTAAACTTGGTCCATGCTATTTACACTGGTTTATCAAGGGTTATTCCCAGTTGCAAGGTCACTTGAGTAATTTACAGTCCTTCCCTTCAGTCTTCTGCTTTTAAACTGTTCCCCCTAACAGTGGGAAATAAAGACAAATCAGAACAGTATCACTTTGTTCCAGTTTACATGTGTTTTGCAAAAAATATAAACGATTTTGCAAAGCTGTGGAGAATCGGAGTGTGTAGGGCAAAAGTTTCAAGTTATTTATTCTACAAAATGCATGAAATGATCTTTTATCAACCAAACTTGAGCAGAACTGAATTTAAATTTTTACAGTGTGAAATGTGCAATTTACAGTGTTTGTAAAGTGTAGTTTTTACTGTGAACGAAGGACATCCAGGTACCAGCTAGAAGGTAGGCGAGTGTGAGTGTGTGATTCAGTGGTGTCTTACTGGACTTTTAGTCATTCCTGCCCTTGACTGGCATTAAGCTCCTTTGCTTTCTATTGAAAGAATTCTGATTGAATAAACATTTTTGTATTTTTTACTTCCTGACTTATATTTGAACAGCACTGCTGACTTGAATTTAGCTTGATGAGGCTAGTGAACCTGGAAAACTTGGGAAGATTTTTGAACCTAAATCCTCAATGCACTGCACTACTGGGCTTGCTCATCATCAAGGTTTTCACAACGCTAGTCAGAATTTCAAAGGGTTCTGTAGCCAAAAAAAATACCAGACATTAAGTAGCAGGACTTTCTTAAACTGTAGAGTAAATTTTGGCAAGCACAGAAGGTAGTGTTTCAAAACTGTCTGCCTTCATTGTTGATGTGTTTGCAGACAAGTCCATAGGAGACAAACCAAAAAGAAAATGAAGACTTCTATATTGAGAATATAAATACAAAAGGTCAGATTAAAAAAAATAAATAGGGCAGACTCTTTAATAGCGATCATTTCAGACACTGGGTTCCATTCAGTGATTTTCAAAACAGTCACTGATGGGTAGGTGCTATAATAGAAATAACATGAAAGTTATCAGATCAACTTAAAATAACTCTGTAAATTCTTGGATGGAAATGAAATAAAGAAAGACAACTCACATTTGAGCTGATTAATTTAAGTAATTCTATATATTAAGTAGAGAAAGTGGCTTCCTTAGTTGTATCTTTAACTATACTTAATCAACTGCACAATGTTGGTTGTCAGCTTCAGATGTGGAGTCATAGCGAAGAAAAAGGATTAAAGGAAATAGGTTGTAACTGTACTTATACCTTGAAGGAATAATGTTTTTTACTCTTAAAATACTACCAGAAAATGACTATGCTTGTAATCTGACTCCTCCATGAAAAAAAAAAAAGTGGGACAGTTGGACTCTTTTCTGAGGGATAATATGAATGTCAATTGACATTTATACTGTGGAAGGATGAGTGAGCTGTTGTTGCATTAAAGAGTATGGGTATTTAAATAAAAATAAACCCCCTTGTGTCCCAGCCAGTCCTCAGAGATCAGAGGGGTTGGGTGCAGCCAGGCTTCATTTCAGCCAGTTTAACCCTCTAGCTCTGTTTGAGTCCAAAAGAACTTGCAGGAGTACAGAAGTGCTGTTAGTGCAGTTATCAATCCAGTACCATAAGTCTGATCTTGTTCAATGAGGACTTTGCCTGATCCAGGTTCACAAATGCTCATGGAAGGTTAATTGAAACAACAGGAAAGCAGGTTCCCAATTGCCAGTGGCAGATGCACTGGCTACAGAGTGCTGACGTGTGTCATGGCAGAAAGCAGAGTAAGTCTCCCATACCTACAAAGGTATTTATATATATATATATATAAAGTGAATATTCCCGAGTGTACCCCAACGCAGTTGGAGGCGCAAAGCTCACCTAAAGGCGTCCCTTCAGGAGAGGGGGAGAGACACAGTCCACTGGCTGATCCTGAGCAGGCAGAGATGTTTTCCTTCTCCAGAGATGTTTTCCTCCTCCACAAGTGTTTTCCAACTCTGGCCTTTTGTGCCCCAACGCCTCCCTTTTACATTACAAATGTCGTCTGTCCCAAGGGGCTGGAACAATTGCATGTTATGGACAGGGTTTGGTGACATTGGTCATACATGCGTTGCATGTCCCATGTTCTCCTTCATTTGAATCCTGAGGGATGTGTAAGTCAATATGTTAATGGAGCTTAATGACAGTCTCCGTTACTCTGTCAGAATTTATAATTGACAAAGAGGTAGAACAAACACTTTGGCCCTCCTCCTCCACGTACTGAGGCAGCAGCAAAGGCTCTCTGACCTTCATCAGAGGGTCTTTGTGCACACCCTTATCTCCTTAATGAAACAGATTTATAACAAGTGTTGTTTTTCACAGTGAAGGGAGTGTGGCTTTTGGCTGGTACAGAGGCTTGATATTCCCCTGTGCCTGACTGAAACAGCATCAGGCCATGAGACCTCAGAGACTTTGCTTGAGCCAGGTGCAAGATAAGCAAGAGGCCCTGTTCATACTTTTCTCAACCAGCCTCATCAACCCTTCACTATCTTAAAGTAACACTACAATTCTGATAATTTACCACAGCTTTTGAGCATGTGGTAAATTATTATTTATTATGAAGATTTATTATGAAGGTGTTTTATATGTTTTATTTTGCCAACTAGCTTTATAGTTATTTTTTTATTTTCTGCTACTGTATTCTTAACTGATATTACAACTGTGAATTAAAAATAGAATAATTTTCTCTTCTCATACCAGTTAATATCATCTTTTGAAGTATAAATTAGAAGGGCAAGAGTGTGAACTAAGAGTCTTCCAGGTTTGTGGTTAGTATTTTGTCAGTGCAACCCCGTCTCACACCAATGATCAAACTCAGTAGGCAGTTAGCACTGAGCTAACTGGGTTTGTCTGCCTGTGACAGTGCCAACAACATGAATGTCACTTCTCTAAAAAACTTGCAAGATTGTGCACTAGGAAAGAGACACTGTGCTTTGGAGTGAGAGGAAACCACAAAAGCTGTCCATCCACTCCATTGCATACTGAAACAAAGTGTACACAAAAGAAACATTAGAAATAGCTTTTCTGTGATATAAATATTGCCTCTACTACTTTCTTAGACTCTTAGCATTTATAGCAAAGACTGATAAGCTTGAGTGCAACCTGTATGAAGGGAGAGAGATGGAGAAATAGATGGCCTGCCCTGAAATTTTTTGGTTCACAAGGTCCTTCCTTTGATTATCTGTGATTGGGTGGGTGATCAAAAATTCAGAACTTCCCTTGAGACAAGTAACATTCAATGTTTGCTGGTGTTTGCTTCCCTTTCAAATATTCCACAGACTGTACAGACAAAAGACAGATTAGGCTTTGCATCAGATTTACTAGAGCTCTATCTCCTTGCCTTTGGACTCCAGCTTGCTTTTTATACTCCTGTCTGAAGCTGCAGGAGAATTATGCTTGTGTGTGCCCTGTTTATACATAACATGCTTTCCCAGGTGACTGTTTAGCACTATTAAAGAACAAAACCAAGACTAGCCATAAAATTTTGGTAAATGTAAAGCTATTCTATTTAAAAATGGTTCATGATATCTTTTTGTAATGACCATCTTTTTGCTACCTGCAGAGTGCCAGTGGCATTAGAGATTTTAAAGAAAATACAAAAAATATTCAGGGATTTGGACCTGATTTGCATTTACAGTACAGATGTTCAGCACTGTTGGACAGGTTAGGGGACTTAAGGTATAGGGAGAAATGTAAGACAGGTACACTTCAATCCTTCCTGACACTGCTTGACTGCTGTGCATTGTGTGCCTATTAAGGTACACTCTTGTAGCATCTGTAGTTTAAACTTCTAACCCTGCATGAGGTACCAGTGCCAACTACTATATTTTAATCAGTTACATCAAAGTGAGTTTAGTACGAACATGAGCATAGTGATAATTTTTACTGCTTTTCTGTAAATGTTGTGTTTTGAGAAATACTCCTTTCTTCAGCGTCTGTCACTGGATAATGTTTTTTTAAATCTTCGTCTGAATTTTTATGTGTTTATTTTTTAATTTCCTGTCAATAGAAATGGAGTCAGTGGCTCTGTCTGTTATTAATATTTAAAATGTGGGTGTTTGGGCTTTTTAAAATACAAGTTGCTATGCCCCTTTAAATTTCCTTCAGTTGTTCTATACCTCTAAAAAAATCTTTCATTACCAAGTTGTTTATCTGAGAAGAAAGTGAGACTGTCTCTTTGTATTGCTGAATAACATCACTCTTTTTCTCAAGAAGTCATTACACACTGACATCATATTGTTCTTTATTAGATGATCTGTTGCCTGAAAGTATCTTGGTGACACTGAACTTGAAAGCAACAAGAGTACAAGTGCTAGGATGCCTGGAGAGCAGAGACTGGCAATACCTTGCTCAAGCAAATATCCAAGACAATTTTAAAAAGGCATTAGCAAATACAAACCACCCCTACAGAGGTAATTTTCACCTCTGCATTTTTGCTTGCTTCTTAGTCCAGCCCAGACTTCAGCCATCAGTGTTACAAAGCTGGAAGCCAAGTCCTACCTAGCAACGATAGCCATGTGCAATAATTTAAACTTAAAGAAAAATAACACAGCTGCTGGTAGAGTAGTGTCCAGAGATTTCTAGGTGCTTTCCAACAATAAAAGGGTGGTTTCTGTCCTGAAAATGTATCTGTGTGCATAGAAAAAGACCTTCAATATTCACAAAGACCACAATTAGTGCTGCACTGTAATTGTCATTCCCTGATTAGTTGGAAACCTTATATACCCAGTGGGTTTTATTTTTCCAATTCATGAGTTACATGAGATAATATAGTAGCTTGTGAAATTTGGGCAACGATTCCTTTGATTTGTGCTGCTTTGCACATCTTTTATTATGAACTCTCAAAATTCTTAACCCTGTGACTGAGTACATAGCTCTAGTGGTGACTTTTAGTATGATGACTGGATGAGAATCATCCTAAGATCTTTTTAAATATAAAGATATTGAAAAAAATTAGCTTTTCCTATAGATATGTTAATGGTATCCTTAATTGTGCTGTTCTGGGAAATATTCCTCCCATGTACTTATTTAATGTAGAAGGAAGAACCACCATCCAAATAAGTTGAGAAATTATCCTGAATCTCCAAAGTCCAAACCCAAATGCAGTCTTCAGGTCCCTGGAGGAGAAAGCTGAAAACAGAGTTTGCCTTCTTTCCTTCCACAGGTGGGGTCACTTGCCTTGGGGACAGGAGGTAACACAGCTGCTGTTGTCTCATAAACACCTGTATTATCACAGTAGTTTGTGGTTTAGTTTGGTTGATTTTATTTTGTTTTAATTTATAATAAAACAGCAATGAAAGACTTAAAATATGTTACCTTTCAGAGCTATGAATTACATTCCCTTTCAGATGGGATGGTAGAAGTGAGGCAAGAGCTGTGTGGCCAGAGAGGTGTGTCCACAATGTAACTTGCTTTTGCAGCATGCTCTACCTGTTATTTTCAAATTCCCTCTTCCCACTTATTCCCAGCTGAAACTGATGCTCAGCTCAGGCATTCCTGTGGCCACTAAAACTTTGGTGCAAAGAAGGTAATATCAGGTGATGTTCCTTCGGCCATTATCATTTCCAAATATCTTTTGACTAATGAGGAGCCAGAGGCACGTGGCTCATTAATTCTCTTCTGATTTCCAGCTGCTGCCAGCTGTGGGGGTACAGTGGCATTCCAGCCTGGGAATCCCTGGTACACAGTACTCAAACTCTGGGCTTGACAGTTAATGCTCTGTTAGCAGATCCTGTTGGATAACCACTAAAGTTGCATGGGTGAAAGAGATAAAGTTAGGAAGTCTGCAATAGAAGTGTTTGCCTTTATACTTATTTACTCACTGTTCTTGCCTTTGTACAATAATATCTTTTCCCTGAAGGTCTTTGAAAAATTCGATCACAAAATGGAAAGAGGGTATGTTTGTTCTGGGTAAAATTTGGAAGCATTGTTCTGATGACACCTGTAAAACATAATTATAACTCCCATAGCTGTTTCCTCTCATATTTAGAGAGGAAAATTCTTTGCCTCTAATCTCAGGTGCATACCTGTGGAAGGCTTAGATTCCTTCAAGCAGTATCAAAGTAATGATAACAGTGTGCAGCTGCTGACTGTCTTTTGCTTGTTGTTACTCACCCAGCTGTTTAGAGGAGAAGAAAAAGAGAGAGAATATCTCTAATCAGCCATATGGCACAAAGTTTTATTTGCCACAGTAAGTTAAAAAGCTCATTATTGGTCAGCATCTTGAATGCAAATTCTGCCATAGCTTCTCAGGAGTGCTAGATCTAATGGAAAAGAAGATCAGATATATTTAGTTCACATTATTTTATATTAAGTACGGAAAGAATTGATTCTGTCTAAGTAGACTTTCCATGATTGGATTTTGCTATACCCAAAAGGTGCTGGGAGCATGGAGTACAGATCTCAGGCCCTGCTTTGGGTCATAAAAGGTAAATTAAGAGCAGTTGAAATGGTATTTCAGATTTCTGCAGTGCAGTTTTGCTTTGCTTATATTGTACATTAGACAAATTAGGATTCTGGATCACACAATTGGGACATGAAATCCAGGAGATATCTTTAGTAGCTGTTGATGTTTACAACGTATGCAGTCAGTAGTTTTTTCATTAAGAAAATGTTTAATTTTGCTCCTGCTTTTGAATTGAACAAGAAACTTAGAGTTAAATGTAAAGAAAAGATTTTTTGTCTTAAAAAACCCCACTTTTTTGACTGCATGTAAATGCTAGAGGACAAGTGAGGGACTAATACATGAATCAGTTTTGTGAGTCTCCATCCTGTAAATTGCAGTCAAAAATAAATTTTGAGGGTTGGCTCAACTGAAAATTTAGCATGTCCACTTTTTACAGCCTCTTCTGCCATTTCTTGTGTGCATATGATTGGAATTCTTTCAGTGTGGGCATAGCGACTTCAAACATTCTGTTAGGGAGACTTGATGTTATTACAAAATGTAAAAGGGAGGTGCACACCTGTGTATCCAGGATTGGGTGCATGGCTTTAAAAACTGAGAGATTGTAACCCTACCCCTGCTGCTTCTTGCAATACTCTTACAATGATTTTTTTCTTTCTGAAATCTGTTTAATTTTCAGAGAATTTAAGAATATGGGTAATTTTTTCTCATTATAATATACTTAAAAAAGCTTCCAGAAAGAATAATACCCAGTTCTTCCAAGTGTCTTTAATGCATAGACCTCAAATGACTGCCTAGTTCCTGATTTCCTGCTTAATTGATCAAACTACTTTATGTTTTGCATGATTGTTTATATTAAATACTGGTAAGACATACCAAGATACTATCCATTTAAAACATTTCTCCACAAGTTCCAAAGGGTTGGATAACTGATTTTGGGCTACTGGTTTGCAGAGATAATAGGCTGGGATAGAAAGTATTGTGATTGGTAACCCAGAATAGTATTTCTGGTTGACGCCATAAAAAAATCACTGTGTACTAATGCTACTTTACAAATGGACATGCTTTTTCCATTTGGGCAGTGATTCTGGATAGTACAATCCAGATGAGTGGTTAGGTGTCCTGTATTTTAAACAGTCTCTCTTCTGTGATTCTTAATGTCCTTTGACTTGTACTTCATAAAGTACCAAGAAATGTTTGATCAGATAAGAATCTTGTTTTCTAAGAATAGCTGCTAAAGTGGTTCTGCACTGTCTTACGAATTTGTGATTTCATATAGTGAGGTGTTATCTCCTAAAAAATAAGTCTTGACCCGTATGATCACTGCAAGTGTTTGTTTCCCTGCAGAAGCCCTAACATTAAAACTATCATGAGAGGATTCAAAAAGCAGTGTGCAAATATTTTTCCATAGAATAAGATTCCTTCTTCATCTGATGGCCCATCTTGCTATTCTTCTCACTGTTTCCATTGCTGTTACTTAAAAGGCTTTGACAAATATAATAGACTTTGCATAATGATGCCATTGGAAGTCACTTCCAGCATATTATAGTGTGCAGTTAAAATTACTCTTGCGATTACCACTCTCCAGTGCTTCTACTTTATCATGGCACCAAATGAAATTAAGAACAGGCATATTCCTTCCTTTACTTACCAATATTAAACAAAAAACCCTAAATAATATTGTTGTAATATATTTAATTAAAATTCTTTTTGGATCTTTTTTTTTTCCACAGTTCAGTCAGAGTTATTTTGCTTTAGAAACATTTTCTTAGTTTTTAAAAATAGAATATATGCATTCTCTGTTAACATTACTGTGAAGTTTGGAGAATTTTGTAAAAGCTTTTTCCAGGGGACAAGACAATGCCACACACAGAAAGACTGTTCTGTACTAATAGATATAGAGAGGAAAAAGCCATTATTCATTTCAACATCGTCTTTTCACTGCTCATATAAAGTGTGTGGTTATATATCTGGAGGTTCTAGATCTATGTATGCCTTCATCTGCCTCTATGTCTTCTAACCTTGTTAATTTTGATGTGATTGTTTTTTTCTCTTAGTGACTAAGCCAGGGAATAAAGAGCTGGAAAAATAATTTCCCCCTATTTCTTATTTTCTCAGCAATAACAGCTCTAGGGGATGGGTATTCTAATGCATATGAAGAGAATGCCTTAAATAAAGTAGTATTATTACAGGATTGGATAATGCAATGGTGAAAATACTCAGAAAAATAGTGAGATGAGTGAATAATGTGAACGTCTATGTCTTAATGGGGTTTATAATTTGGTTTGTTTGTTTGTGGGCTGGATTTTTTTGGGTGCTGTTTTTTGTTTGTTGTTTGTTTCGTTTTGTTTGATGTTTGTTTTGGTTGTTGTTTTATTTTGGTTTTTGTTGTGTGGAAAATACTTGCTTTTCCCTGATATTGTCTGCACCATATAAAAGTGGAAGCCTTGGCTATGGAGGTCCAACCCAACATCAGTGCTTTGCTGGAGCAGGTGCCCAGAATTTCTGCCATTTCTGAGCTCTGTTATGCTGCAGTGGTTGGGCAGCACCCTCCTGTTTGGCTCTTCCCTCTAAGTGGATATAATTAAGGGCTTCCCTTATGTATTTTGTTGGGTTTTGGGATACAGTAACTCTAAAGTTAAGCTACAAAGACAACTACAGACAGCCAAAATGACAGTCCCCTCCACATGGGTGAAAAGCTACCAAATCATTTACGTGGTGTGTCCCACTTCCCTTACAGAGCGTGGCATATTCAGGAGATATCTTTGTGCACAATGGTTGTTTCACTGCAATCTGCCCAAAATCATAATCCAGGAAGCTCAGCCCTTGAGGACTCAGCTCTGACATGCCACCTCTCTCGTTTTTTCACTAGAATGCATTTATATTTAGGGGTACTGAAGGCTTATAGCAATCTGCTATTCTGGAACAGAGAAGACAAGCAGTCCTAAGCCTTCTGTACTGCAGGCTGCTTCCACTGGAGTCCCCTGCACTGGGACTCCTGGCAGAAGCACGAGATGTCTCATAATCTCTGCTAGTACTTGGGTGTAAAATCTGCCAGCAGAATTGTCTCAAAGAAGTCACAAAACAGACAAGGCAGCAGTTTTTGTTTCTCTTGCCCTAGCACCTCATGACAATGGATTTTAATGAATTTCTTCTGCCTCACAACTCTTTAAAGGCTGTGAGATCTTTGGTCATCTGTGCCAATAACATTATCCAACTACTGATTTAGGAAATCAGATTATAAGAGTATTTCTCTACATGTTTTGGTTTTCCAACAAGTCCTCATAACCTTCCTTTTGTTTTGGATCTCAGATACTGAATAGTTCAAACTTTCCACTCATGTATATTGGCTTTATCACAAGCATTTAACAGGTTTACTAGAGTTTGCCTGGTTAAGGGAGGTCAGGGTTTAGAGATTTTAGGCCTTGGTCAACATCAAATCCCTAAATCTGTTTTTTTATGAGATGCTAGGTCTTGATCATGCATGGCACATTTAATACAATTTCTCTGATGACTTCCTTTGCCAGAAGTAACTGAAAACTGTTAAAAACATTAAGTTTTTAAATTCAGTATTGTCAGGAATGAAACTGGGTTCTGCTTGGTGTCTGTCTTGCTGTCACTCATTGCTTGCAGTGTCTAAAGAAAGCACTGTCTATACTCCTTCTTTCTTTTTACCTTTCCCTTAGGAGGTTTGTTTCTTTGGTTTGTTTTGGGGGTTTTTTTGTTTTTCTTTTGCTATTTGCTTTGTAGTGCTAAGTGATATCCTGCAGTCAGCCAGTGTTTGCAATGGCTGAAGAGATCTGTTCAGTATCTGTTTCCAGGTGACTGCCTAATGACAAGAACTTCCTAAGGTCCTGATCAGATACTTTGTTGTGGGGCTGGGATGTGGAGTGACAGTGGCTTGTGGATAGGAAATCCTCATTCTCTCATGGTTCTGCTGGTAGTCCCCAGCTGTCATCTTCATTCAGGATGGGAGCTGAACAGAGTCAAAACCCTCAGAATTCTGAGCTATTGCTGGTTTTATTTGGCTCATTTATTTATTTAGTTTAGTACTAAGAAGAGGTTTCAGATTGAAAGCCATTGAATTTGTAGCCTTTATTTGTGACCCCAGCAGAAACAGTACATGGTTTCCACGTACCATCAAATCAGGACATTCTTATATCTACCAACCAACTCTTGGGTGGTAATGTCTGTCTTCTCCTACCACATATAAGCAGCGTCTAGACATCAAGTTTTAGGTGAAATGTTGTGTACTATTGCTACTAGATGTTCCTGCAATCTCATTTGGTTGGGAATGGGCTTTGGAAAGATGATATTTGTGAAGATCTTTTTTCTAACTTTAATTTTATGGTACATTATTGTTTACCTCTCTGTATCTGTGTAGTGATTAAGCTCCATGTTCTTATCTGCAATAAAGTTCTTTTTCCTGCTGTGTTGATTCACAAATTTTTCTGATTTTCTTTTAAGAATACTTTTGTCCCTTGTATACTAGGAAAAGTCACATCTACTATGAAGCTAATCAGGTATTCTTTTGCTGAAAGGGTCTCTGGCAGGAAGGCTTTCCTTGGAGTTACTCTTGGAGTAAGTTTTAGCTAAGGTTGGGATCAGGTCTAAGGGTTTATGAGTAAAGACTGTGTAAATTAAGTACAGTGAGTACAATAAATCTTAACAAATGCAGTTAATTGCTCATATACCTGTGTTTGAGCAATCATCAGAAAGCCTGTATGAAGTCAGCCATTAGAAGTGGATGCATCTTTATTCTACCAACAGAGCGTGTCAAGTACTTTGCTGTCTCTGCTTTCAGAAGATAATGTCTCAGGAAAGTCTTTCTGACTCACTGGGGTAGTATGGGCTCATAAGCTTTAAAGATTTCTCTGTCTGCATGGTTCTTTGTAGATGGTGTCCATTCCTTATGCTGCCTTGGTTTTGGAGTCTGTTTTGCCTTTTCTTAAGAACTTTTCTATAGAGATCTGTGTTTTATTCCAAGATGAACAAGTCTGTTTTTAGTAACATGTTATTTCACCTAAAAATAAAAAGATTTAACTAGCATAATTCAGTCAGCTTCTACATATCTAATACATAAACCGCTAGTTTTTATAGTATTTTTTAAATTGATGAATCTCAAACAATTGAATAGAAGTAAAATATTGCTAATTCCATTCCATATTCTGCAAAACTTAGGCAAGAAAGGCAAAAAATTTGCCTGAGGTCATTCAGTATTCCAGTGGAAGAGCCAGTGGAGCATCTCCTGAGTTTCAGTCTAGTGATTTATATGCTAGCCTATATTGAGTTTCTGTAGTTGGATTCTGTAGTTCTTTTTTTAGAAAATTGCAGATCTTTCTGCAGCCAGTATCCATCATGGGTAGGTCCAAAGTAAAAGTACTATTGTATCAGCTATCAAGTAGGTTGATAACTCTGTATTTGCATTATTCTTCTTGAACTGGCTGAGACCATTTTTTTTCTGTCACACAATGGCAAATGTCCAGTCCATTGAAATAGATGCAATTACAATAGAAATTAGTGTGAGTTTTGAAGCAGGCAGCTTTAATAAGTAGCGGCTGCTAAGCTCTGATGGCTAAAGCACTGCTAGTTGTTCAACTCGGGCAATTGATAGGATCTCCTGGAATAGTTCTCATTTGATATGTTGACTGATGTAAAACCATAAGCAAGCTCCAGATTGCTCCAAACCCCTTCACACTTCCATTAATTAAGGGGCAGATATCTCAGTTTTTGGTGAAAAGTTTATTTCCATTTAGGATGTTCTGTGTTTTGGAGAGACCTTTAACAATGGTTAACAGCCAAATGGGCAGTTCAAGTGCAATTCCCTAACATCACCCTCAGTTCACTTGCTTTTCTGGCCACCCAAGAGACCATAAAATCTTCTCTCACCTCATATAGGTCTACTGCCAGCTGCTGATTGCAGGGGAACATGTATCAATTTGATGAACTTGTATTAACATCCAGGAGAAACTAGTTTTAAGATAAAAATCAGTTGTTAATTGGCAGAATAGATCCATATAATCTCTGAGGAAAGAGAACATCAGGAAAAAACGCTATTATATCTGATGCTGAGGCTGTATGGGTGGCCTTCCAGTCATTAGCATGACTGGATTTAATGTTTATTCCAGTGTACCTTTTCATTGCAATTATTTGCTGGGAACATTTTAAATTTCCATTATGGAAACTTAGGGCATTTGCTTCTCTCCATGCATTCTTCTCTTTTGGCCTGAAAGGAACCATACTGCAATCAAAGCTGTAATTTCCTATTTTAATATATATATGATTTTCTCCAAAATTATGGCATATTTTGTTGAATGAAAATAGTGGGTAACATCAAACTAAATCTCAGCTGATAGCAGTGTTTTAATCAGGCTTTAAAAAGTCCAATAAATTGTTCTATTTGAGAATTCTGACTTGAGAAAAGAAACACAATACTAAATATCCATGAAGACCCAACCCAATCAACCTCACTGAAGTCGTCAACCCAGTTACTAATGATGCTGGTGAATTCAGAGAGCCTGATTGAAGTTAAAAATTGTTGTTTTAATGTTCTTTTACAAGCAATTGGCAATTCTGCACAGCTGAGGTGAGTAGTGTGTGTGTATTTCAGGAAGTAGGTCTGTTCTGATATTTTAAGAAAGCATAGTCAGATCTGTTGAATAACAGTGTGTACGAGCCCAGATAAAGATGGCAGTTCTGAAAACCCATATATTATTTTTGGAGGACACAGGATAGACAAATACCACAATTTACTTTGAAGAACAGCATTCTCTAAATGCAAAGAACATTCCAGTGATTTTATTAGGTTTATTAATTTATTTGGACATCCACAGGTCATATTGCATTTTGTGAGCCATGAAATGATTCTTATTGAGAACAACCCTTTAATTTGGAAGATATCTCTTTGGTGTGTTTGAAACACTGGGGTCCTAATTTCTGGCACTACTCTCTTTCCTTGGAGGCTGCTGCTGGACCGAAATCTGTTGTTTGGTGCCATGCAGTCACTGCTGGGTTAGCAAGTTGTACGCTGGTGATTCGTATCTAAAATTATGTTCCCTTCTTTTTCTTTGTTTTAAATCACATCTAAAATTGTGAATAAAGCTACTTCTGACTTTCTTATATGTTCCACTCCAGTTGAAGTGAAACATCTCTTTTGTTGCCAGGACATTGTAGAGACTTAAATTGGCATAGTTCCTTTGAAATCATCAGTCATTGCAGTGTACCAGAGGTCTGGACTGGGTCTTAGTTTTCACAGATTTAACAGATTTTTTTTAAATAAGGAGAAAAGAAAAAGATGACAGACATGAAAGATTTAAGAGAAATAAAATAGCAGCTAATTTAATCAAAAGCGTATATGCCAATAAAGCCAACTACAGCTGTCAAAAGAAATAAACAAAGCAAAGCAAGAATTCTATAATTTGACATGTTTACTTGACAGATAGTACTTTTTGGACCAGATCTTGTGCTGGTGTAAAGTGGCATAAGCATATGAATGCCAGTGGAGTTCTGCTGATCGTGCCCGATGAGAATCTGGTCCCTGTTATTTAAAATAAGGGTTTTATCAGATGCTCCTCTGTTCATTCAAAAAACAATTCACTTCTGAATCAAAAGGATCTCAAGGTGTTTTCACAAAATCGTGCTGGCCGTGGCACAAGGTTCCTATTTAATCAAGGCAGTTTTGAATTGTGAAACTTTTCCTACTTGAATTTCTAACATAATTTTCTACAGTTATGTTCTAAGTGCCAGCCATTAAAAAAAAAATCCTGTTTATTCTCTCTTTTGGGTCAGTCACCACTTGGGTGTTATGAAAGCATTGATGTATATACTGTCCAAAAGGATTTGGTAGGGGATAGATCTGAATCACAAAAGTGATTATGTTATTTTACTTAGAAAAAAGTCTTTTTTGTACCCTTTTCCATATAAAAAAAAAAAGGATAAAATCCTATGTAAATAATAAGTGTTTTCCCTGTAATGAATGTTCCTTTCATTCTGCATTTCTGTATAATATTGGAAATTGTGTTTTTATTAGAAGAGGTATTGGATGCAAGCCAACAATTTCTTCTTTTAACTTGATATTTTGGGCTCTGATCTTTGTTAAAACTACAATGGCATGTATCTAGTACAGTCAGAGGTCATTTCTATAGCTACTACCATTTCCTATCATTTCTGGGGAATGTTTGTTTTCAAAACAAAGAATTGGGTTAAAGCTTAAGTATCGTATTTCAGAACATATTTCAAACTGAAATTAAGAATGCTAAAACCTTTCCTTTAAAGGTCAGATGATATTTATTATTATTATAAAAATGATCTGTGATTTATGAATTTAACTTCTCGTAAACCTCCTTTGTAACAGAATATGCAGTCAGAAGCTTAACATTACATTGTTTTCCTTTGACAACGTATCCACGAGACCACTGCAGCTGTTCCTTTACTCACAATAGCAGATTAATTAACACAATCATATGCTGTTGGCTCCTACTCAATGAGTAGGTCTGCAGTGGGATAGATAGGTAAATCCTTTAAATGTGTATGAGATAAAGAATATACTATAGTAGTTTCATAACTAGCCAGTTTTGCTTCTGACTAGTCAGCCCTATCAGCAATGGTTCACTGACTACAGAAGCTGTGAGCTTACATTTCAAAGGCAGCCACACCTATTACAGAGCAATAATGCCTGAATCATTGCAAAACTCAAATATGTAAAAGCACAGGCACACTCAGCAATCACCATATTTGCTAAAATAACAGGCAATCTGCTTCAAGCATTTTAGGTTTATAGAGTAAAGAGGAAAAAAAGAAGGGGCATTTTTGTTGGTTCCTTCATTTCTTTAAAAGAAAAAAAAAAGTTCAATCATTGCTTTCCTTTAATATCTTAATCTGGCCATTATTCACTTTTTACCCACTGTGTATTAGAAATACTTGTAAGCAGCGGCCATGGCATCAGTTTTAAGTACCAAAAGAATTTTTCATCCATTTCTCTGTGTGTGCTAATGAACATGTGAGCAGCTAAATCTCCTTTTCCTAAACAAACAGTCATCATCAGCATGTAAGTATTTATTTGGCAACTTTAGATGACATTTTAGTGGATGCTAAAACCTTTGCTACCAATAATGTAACTCCTTTTTCTTTTTTTTTTTTTTAATTTTATTTTAAAGATAAATATTCTTTTGGGGAAAGAAGTAAGCATCAAATTTAAGAAAATTTCCTTCAGGCTTTGCACTACAATCCGTGAGAAAAAAATAATTGTGTGCTTTGTTACATCGTTTACACACAAACTGAAAGCACAGCAAACTACTATGTTAAAATTGTCTCATTTAAGGGACAAAGAAAACTCATTGTGAGACTTCTTTTCTGGAAAAAAGCTAAACCATTTGGTAGTTTAATATCATTGAAGTCCTTTCTGGTCCATTTTTACTGCAGTTGTGGTTATGTGCTTTTACATATTCTATGAGTTTTATGTAATGGTATAAATATGCATTTTGATCATAATAAAACAGAAAAAGTAGAGAACATGACTGATTTTGAATGGAGGGCTTTGCTTGCATAGGAACAGCAGCATTAGACTTACAGATGGGAGAAAACCAAGTTCAGAATCTTTTTGTGCAATACAGTTGTTGAAAAATAATCAACATTTTAATAGCATCCAGCTTTATATCTGAGAGTTTTTCTGAGCACCCAAAGCTACTATTTTTGGAGAGGAAAAAACAGAGCTGGTGAGCTGTCTCCAGTTCACTCAAAGATGAGAACAAGGAGATTTTTGGGGAGAAGAGGAAGATAGAAAATTTCCTCAATTTCTCCTGAGCGCTTTCTCCTCTTCCTCTGACCTGATGTGCTTTCAGGTCTTTTACCAATCTTTTTTTTTTTTTTGACAAAAATAACTGTAAGAAAAACCTTCAGCCCCCTCGTTTCCCAGAACTGAAACACTTGTACCAAGCAGAAGGTTCATGCCCTGCAGAGGAGATGCTGCAGCACTTTCTCCCCAGAGGTCTGTGAGAAGTTGGGGTACAGCAGAGGGATGAGGAGCTCACAGGGTAGTGTTGGAGATAGCCCTGGCTGAGATGGGAACAGCAGAGTCTGTGCTGGGAATGGCTGGTAGTAGTGACGCTGAACTTAAGCCTCAAGGCATCTGGCTCAGGGGTAACTTGCAGTAGTGCTGCCCTACAAACCCAGGGAGCATCTCACTATTTACATAGGAAGGGGAGGTTCAACAGTTTTAGCATCACTCAACAGGTTAGTACTACTCAACCTTCACACCTTTATTCATTGTGTATTTATAATACATTTCCAAAATATATATATATATATATATATATATAATGTTATTAGATTCATTGTACAGCTGAGCAGCTGAAATCAAAGGGACTAAGGATTTATTGTCAGTTAAAGAAGCTGCCAGTAGTGAGCTCTTCTGAAAAATCCATTGCTTTTAACCATCCTGACTAAAGTCACAGGCTTATCTCACTGCACTGCTGGATCTAGAATAAAAGTCTCGACTCTTGATCAAAGAAACAAAAAGAACTGTCTTATTGGTGTCAGTGTTGGGAGCTGTGCTCAGGTGTGCTGTGATTTACAGACTGGATTCCAGTTCCCTGTGGATTGCTCCAGTGCTATGAGACACAGGTGCTACAAGGAGTTTTTTGAGCAGGCTAAGAAATGTGTTTGGCCACTTGTCAGACTAAAGACCATGCCCTGTTTTTCTCAGAAAGAGAATTTCCTATAATTTAGTTTGTGTAATTACGTTCTTTAAGCCTAAATTGTCCATGCAGTTTCAATTTGATACCATTTTCCTTACTGTTTTCTAACTGTCTGTTCTTTCAAATCCTTTTCAATTATTGTTGCTTTCTGTCCCTGTGACAGGTGAAGAGGTGCCTGTGTAAACATACCTGCTACAACCTCTGTTGGACTTTGCATTCTATTAAGATAAAAGTGTTTAAATTTATGTGATAAATATTAAGCCCTTTGTGAATTTTATCTGAAGATAAACTCAAAAACTCTCCCTCTTCTGTCATCCCAACTCAAATTTGGGATATGAAAAACTTAACTCTTTTGATAGTTTGTACTTTTCCCACCTAGAAGGTTCTGTGTTTTAAAGTTCTCTGAATTTATGTTAAGGATTCTTGTTTTCTAGGACTTGCAGTGAAACAGTTATAAATGTCTTTCCCTGGTCTGTGATGCAACAGCAATGTTTTACTGGGGCTCTCACTGAACCATTGCCAGTGGATGAACTTCCCAGTACTGGGAATTACTGCAATAAAAGTTCCTTGAGAAGTGTTTGAGAACAAAGAGAGGTGCTTGATGAAAGCAAAAAAAGGGAAAGATTAGAGGGGGCTAGAAAACAAGGTCATAGAGGTATGTACCTGCACTGCAGCCTGTGAATAAGGATTGTATTTTCATTTTTAAAATAAGATGTTCATTTGTGTCAACTCCACTCTGCAATTATAAATATTTCAGTCAGCGTAACTTTGCAAGTGTCTAGCAATGTGCATTTCTTCTTACAGTCTCTATATGCAGTGACACAGTAGTATTGATTTGTGTGATAGCTTCTACCTGTGATGTTTGCCTTCAGTATGGCAGGTCATATGTGCTGAAATGAGTTGAACACAAGGCTTTAAATATTTAGGTCTACTGTAGTCGACTTCAAGGTTGTTGTTGATGTCATGGGGCAGGGATAGGACTGGGAGCAAAATAAAATGAGCTGCCAGCTTCCACTAACTTTTTCTGTAAGCCCTGGCAAGTAATGTTGTCTTTATATGCTCCAGTCTCTGCTGCCTTAAGGTACAGATGAGCTTTCTTTGTTGAATGTATTGAGATTGTTGGATGAACATTTGTGGACAGGAGCTGAATGGTGGCAGTGCTGTGGTTTGTGGTGTGCTGACCTCAGGGAGAATGAGCTGAGCCCCTCCCCTCTGGTTTTTAATATTTAAACATGATAGTAGATGGTTTCCATTCCAGACTGCATCCAAATAATATTGTCTGAGTTTGTGGTAGATGAAGTAGTTCACGCTTTATCATCAGTTATCAAAACTTCAATTAACAGTAAGTTCATACTGGAGATAGTACAAGTTTTGTACAGTGGGTTTTTTTCCTGTGGGCAGTTATCAGAAGACTGGACTATGCAAACCTTGCAGGATTCCTTTTGGCCTGTGGATAAGAAGAGTTAAGATTTTTAAATTTTACTGGCCTAAACAATTTCTAATGTAGTCTTCTTTTAAATTAGTAACTAACTTTAGTTATGAATTAGAGGATTTTGTAAGAAATATCTTTGTACCCAAATATCCAGAAATTTCAGAAATATCACTAAAAACCATAGTATTACCTCTACTTATCAGATTCTTTATTTTCTTCAGCTACTAATTGTATCTTCCAGCACCAAAAGGTGTGTCACACAAACCCATATTTTTTCAAAAATGTATGGTAAAGGAGTTTTTGAAGGAATGACTTTCAGGGGTTGGGTCATCAGCAGCATCATGGTTAGATTTCTAATATGATTAGTCTCTGACAGTGAACTTTCTAATAAATTTCCATTTTATCACAACATTTGTAAGGTGCAGGACAGCCTTGCATTGGTTTACAAGATCTGCCCTTCACCCCAACAGCACAGGGCTGGCCATGGCAGAATTACCCCACAGGCATATTGAGTTCAGTGCTTCTGTGTTTGCTATAATGGATATCTTGAAAACTAAGACAAGTAATTTATTTCCTTAACATTCTTTTTATCTAAAAATAAATATTAAAGTTGTTTCATTAAAATAAAAATAACCCCGCATCAAACAACACTATTAAATATGATATAAGCATAGACTAGGAATAATTGTTTTGAGTTTGACTTCAGTAACTGAAAAAAACGGAGGTTTTTTTCTTGCTCTGTTCTTGAAAATGAATTTGTACCTGAAATATGTTTTGTGTTTTTCCAGGTTATGTTAGCTGTTTTAGTGGTAGTTAAGGTTTTAATATAAGCTGTTACTTCAAATTCTGCTGTGTTTATATCCTTAGATCATCATAGTTGTAGCAGCCTTATTGCTATGAAATATGGTTAAGCATTGTGGTAAAAATTGCTGAAACATGTTCTACCTTTAAAATTGGATAGGGCTTCTGTTGACATCAGTATTAAAAGGCCAAACTGAGAAGATATCATTACTGACACAGAGGAACATTTTGCCTTTGTTCATAGTGAGTTATTAGTGAGGCATGCCTTGTACATGTTTCCCCAAAGAGTCCAAAATTTCCACATGTTACTTCCATTCCCAGCTTCTGTGTTCAGAAAACCCCGCTGTGTTTAACCCAGGGACTCTTTCACAACTCATGAAGCACATAAGTTTCCCAAAAGCAAATCCTGGATTCGCTGAGCTCTAAGCAAAAACGCAGCTCAAACACCACGCTGGGCTGTGACCGGACTGTGAAAAGCAATGCTCACTTCTCAGCAGCAGAGAGGGAAAACTTTGTTCCCTTCCCATTCTGGTTCTGTGCTGGGAAATGGGTTGGTTTCTGAGTTTGGACACCTTTGGAATGAGGAAATAGGGCATAGTTATTATGGAGTACTAGGAGGATTTTCTGTGTCTGGTGGCCCAGGCTGTGAATGAGCTGAGCCTGGTGCTTTTCCTGGGCATGACTATGGGGAGTCACCCTCCCCACAGCCAGGCAAGAGAACAGAACTCATTTGACAATTAATGTCAAGCCTGTTGGAGGTCAGGGTTTCAGAGCTTCAGCAGCTATGATCTTTATTTCAACAGAATTTTAGTTGCAATTACATACTGTTTAAATATGTCAGGCTTTTTTCTTAATGTATTTTTTAGTAGGTAGCTTTATATTACATATATTGAGAAATACAGACTTCTTTAGAAGTCAATGTTTCTGTGGAATGAGATAAATGACTATAAAATAATGCTGATTTTTCCTCCATACAGGGTATGTTCCTAAGGTTGTAGGGACTGAAAAATTCATAAGGGATATATAATGAAAATTAGCAAGGTGGCCAACAGTTCAATGAATGAAAATAAATAATTTTTGGCTAGATTTTCTGGCATTCTTATGTTCTTACATTAGTATTTCCATCTTTGTATATGAACAGGAAAATATGTTTGATGTAGGCCATTGAAAAGGATGTTTGCATCCAGCATGTTTGCAGAAAGCCACAGAGAAGAGTAGTGTAGATCTGAGGCTTGATGTGCTATACTGCGTGGTGATGTACAGTGCATACTCCAGGAGAGTTTTGTTCAGGTGTCTTAATGGGCTTTGACAGGTTGTTTGTAGCTTAATTTACAAATGAATTTGATTAAAGAGCTCAATGAAAGAGTCTATATTCAAGTTCGGATTTGAAGTTGTGGTCTACTAAAATGAAATGGAGGCTCCCAAATTAACACCTCTGGAAATACTTGATTATCTTCATAGTTTGGGATTGTTTTCCACACAGATACTCTGTGAAGTACAAATGAATAAGCTACCCCTTTTGCCACCATTATCAATGACAAGATTTTTATTTGACTCTGACATTACAGGAGCTGGCGTAAGCTGAAGCATCTTGTGCTGAGTGGTACACAGGTCTAGTTCAGTTATAGCTGGGGGATGAAAGACTCTCTTTGTTCCTTCCATTTAAATTTCTAACCCCCAAAAAGTCATCAGGCCACAGGCTATGAAGGAGCCACAGAGGGAACAACCAGCCTACAGATGTGTGAAGACACTGCCAGGAGATGTTTATACTCAGCAATAAATAAGTAGGATACTGTGGACTTAACTAGGATGACTGTACTTTTTTTATGGTGCTGGAACAGATTCCTGGACCTCTTAGAGCTGCAGCAGGTAGGAAGCTAAATGAAGATTAAAACTAAAGGCCAGGAGCATGTTTGAAGTTAAATGTATGGGTTTTGTTATTTCAAATATTTCCTTGATTTCTGGGGTAAACTCTCTTCTTAAATAATAAAAAAGAAAACTGGTGAAACAGGAAGAGTTCATCTCCAGGATTAATTTGTGGAAACTGATTCAGGTAATACAGGTTTTCACTGCAGTTCTGAATGATATGAAAAGATATTTGGGAAGTGCTGCTTGACTGAAATGGTTAAATATTCTGTTCTATCTTCCTCATTACTTGTGGATTTTCATTTTGTTATAGTCGTGGTCGGCAACAGCTCAGAACTTGATTTGTCAAGACAAGTATGCTCTGCAAACAAATGATTACATTCTATATGAAGGCATTATCACTAAATCTGAAAAGAAAATATTACAGGCAGAAATTATAAGGAGAAGTTTATAAAACAAAGATATCCTTTGGCAGAATATGCTCTTATAATCAAGCTTTTAGCATACCATAGTTTAAAAAAAATAAAAATTTTGCCCACATATACACTAATAAAAATAAATCTGTTTCCGATTACTAA
>NC_089151.1:15724266-15769266 GCF_009819655.1 Sylvia atricapilla
TTTGCCATTGCTGCCTCAAATGACCATGCTATACAAAGTCTCTGGAAATGCTAGAGGAGATGGGTTTTTCTGTGATGTGGACAATCAGCTGCCCCTAACTGGTCTTATATAGTTGTCTCCCACCAAAAGACCCTCAGATATTTAAACATTTGATGGCCAGCAATTTCATTCTGCACCACAGATGAAAAACAAAGAAGATCTGGATGAATACCCTCTCCTATCTATATTTCTGCTTTGACTACAGTCTTAAGATACATATTTTTCAGGGAAGCTTTTCAATAATGATTACTTATGTAAAGAATTCTCAGCCAGAAACCTTGCAAAGTGTTATCGGAATAAATATAAATATGTAGAGAATCACCGTGTTTGGTTTTATTTATTGCAATAGTTATGGTTAAAATGTAGATCAGACTGCTGTTTTGGATCACAGTCTTAGTTCCAAAAAAATTGCATCATCATAGGTGGAATATATCTGCATCTTTTCAAATAGATGGCAGAGTATATTTCTGTGCTGTTTTTCCCTAAAGAAAAATTGAAAGATAAGAGGCAGGAGTTTCAAGTAACATCGCAACATTTAGTTGTCAAACTATGAATGGAAATTGCCATCATAGGGACTGTGTGTTTACTCTCCTACTTCAAAAAACCTGTGTGAAAATGTAACCAAGAAGAAAGGATTTTTTCTTTTTCTTTTTAATCAAATAATATCTTAGTAGATGAGCAGTGATTCAACATAACTAAAACAAATATTAATTGAAAAGAACCCTAGAACACAGAGAGGAAGTATGTTGCTGTTTGGCGAACAGCACTCACTGGAGCAGCACTGCAGATAATGGACTATCCAGCAATTTTTTTCTGGAATCAGTTCCACTGATCTGCAGCCCTCCTCAACATCCTGTCTGGTATCTGAGCTGCCTTTCTGAAGTTGCAGCTTCCCATCATTGTATCTTTTAAATACACAGTGCTACTCTCCTGCAGTTTTTCCTGATGAAAAAATGGCAGCAGTAGGGAGATACTGTTTGCTTGTCCACCCTTTATTATAATATTTCAGCATCTATCAGCAAGCTCCACTGCCCAATAGTCGACAGAATCTCTCTTTTAAAACAAATACCTATGACCCTCATGACTGGACACATACAGGTAGAATTTTTAGCCAGAAAAGAACTAGTACTAGTAATATTGTTAGAATTATATGTTTCATTTGACCAGTTTATGCTGCCATTCACCTTTCCTCAACCCCATGCATGACTCTGTTAGGTTGGCCAGTCCCGCTGTAGACAGCTTTCAAATGTAATCTGGAGCGAGCCAGTTTGTCATGTACCAAATTCTGTGTGGGCTTGCCAGGCTGCTGGAGTGGCTCCCACTACTGCCATCCTGCAAGGGCATGGAAATGTGTCTGCACAAATGCAGGGGCCTGCATTCTCAGGGTTTGAATCAGTCTGTTCTCTGACATGGTACGTAATGCAGAGCATCTCGGTGCAAGCCAGTAACCAGCCAAAATTAGAACCTGGAGATTCTCTGACTTACAGGGGAGGAGTTGTGTCTAAATCTCTGATGCATTTGTTCATACTTTGTCAGATTCAGAGATACACTTTGGATGCATCATTCATAGCCAGTTTTGTCAGAGCAACGGAAAATGTTTTGTACAGATAGTAAAATGTACTATCTGTACAAATTTATCTGGTCTGGTTGCTGTTTTCATCCTATATGTTGCAGGAAATTTTACTAGTGCTCAGAATAGGGAAAATTTTATGAAAGCCTGCTCTTCTTCCATAAGATGTGTAATAGTCAGGATGCACTTGTGGAACTTCTGTCTCCTAAATGTGACTCATATCTGTCATCCAGAGGATCCAAAATGAGTTTTAAATAAATATGTCCACTTTGAAAGATCGTATTGCCAAGTCATTTTCTATAAAGGCAATGTTACTTTGTAAGGGTTAGGTTTCCCCTCTCCTCCTTCCCAGCAAAGATCTTCTTTCCTGCATATCTGACCTCTATGAGATAAGTTTTCCTTGTGTCAGCATTTAATGTTATGTGAGCATGATCAGCCTGGGAATTTCATATTGGTAGCTGTTTTCTGGTGTTTATAGAATGGTCATTGCTCCAGAAGGAGCTGATCAGAAAGGATGAAGAACATGGGAAAGCCATTCAGAGTGCTGGGAACCAAACACTAGGCAGAGCAGAGGCTTAAAGGCTGCTCTGTGTTGAGAAGCCAACAAGTACCTGCTTCTGCTTTGGGGTGTGGGGGGGAACAGATTCATATACAGAAATCTGAAATAAGGAGATTTCTCCACAGAATTACTTTTTCCTTTCGATCTGCTCCAAGTCTCAAGAAATTCTTTAAAAACGTGGTTCAGACGGCTGTGTAAGAGTTTACTGTGGTTTTTTTTTTCTTTCTTATTTCTAACAGCTTACTGTTAAGAATTTTATTTTACAGAAAGTGAGCCTCTGAATTCATATTTAAGCTAGTGCTATATGCTTTTGGCTGTCTTCAAAAGAGTAAGTCACTACCAAATACACTCAACTGATCCCGAGTATTTGTACTCGTTTGTAATAGTGTGTTACAAACAGTCCTGGGATGGATTTCAATGCATCAGTATCTGCAGATTTTTGCTGCCAGATGTGTTTCCTGTACCTCACTATACACTTATTGATACATGGGGCCATCAATCTGATGATGATCTGAATATTTCCAGAAGGTTTTCCAGCATTTCTGTTTTCCAAGATGGTCGATGCTTTAAGTCTGGCCCTCACAGACATGGCAGAGGAGCTCGTGAGAACATTTTGGCTGAATTTCTGATGATGTTCAGGAGGTAGAGGAGCAGCAGCTGCTGTACTAGCAACAGAAAGAGAGAAAGACTAATTCCAGGGCAAGGCAGCTTTCAAAGGCAAGTGAGCATCATGTGACTGAATGTGTATAATTTAAAAGAAAAAGAAAAAAGCTAGAACTTCAGCACAGCCTGTCTCTCCAGTATATGAGAAGTGAAGCAAATGAATATGGCCTTGAATACACTTTTTAATTTTTCAACACTGTATTTTGCCAACTTTAGTTCACTCTGTTGACTGTTCAGTCAGACCGTTTTTAAATTAAAAAGGAATACATGGTTGAATTATTTATTAAACAAAAGGTGCTTCCGTGCATGCAGACTACCTGGGTTTTGAATTTCTTTTGCTGTTGGAATTTGAAGAAAGTGCATTGCTAATAAGTTAAGAGATAGAACAACTCTCCTTCTTCTAAAATAAGTCTTTCTCTGTCTCTGAGGCAGACAGTAAGATAACTTCTGTCTGTCCAGCCAGAGAAGAATGCCTAATCTTCATTCAAATTTCTAATTTTGAGCTTAGTGTGAAGTTGTTTCCCCAGGTTGCTGAGCTCCAAAGAGACAGAATTTCTGCTAGGGAAGTATGTTTGCAAATCAAGCCAGTCTGGATTATCTCCTAATTTTATAGGCGCTCTTGATGGGTTAAAATATGTATTTACTGGTGGATTAATGTGGAGGAGGTGGAAGTAAGCAGAAGGTTTGCAAAAACTTTGTACGTTGTCGCCATCAGCCTTTATGTCCCTGGAGGTTACCGGTTCACCTTGGGGTAATAAGGATGTTGTACAAGGACTTTGCTTTGCTCAGTCCCCATTCCTGCCTCTGGGTTGGTGTTCCGCATTGGTGCACAGCCAGGGTTTCTTGTATTGTGGCCTCTGAGTGCCTGATCTTTTCTTGTCCACTTCCCCAGGAGTAAAGAATCACCAGCTTTTGGACTAGACTTTCTGGGCTTCAAATTCCTTTGGCTGATGGCTGCAGGGAAAACACTCAGGCTGGGAAACTAGGAAGGGTCTTCCATCAGTTGTGGGACAATGGTCTCCATAGCTTGCTGAAAAATGAGAGGGCTGTTTTACCTGGTACTGAGAAAGGAATGAATGTGCTGAACCTGAGGAAACACCTGTCTGAGAGGTTGGTATTTTTCAGCACTGCTGTGGGAGGTGATAACCACCTAGGATCCTAGTGAGATGCTCTGCAAAAGGCTGGTCATGGCAGCAAAGAAGCTTTAGGGAAAGGTTGATGAGATGGGTCAGGACTCTGACGAGCTCCCAGTCCCCGCAGTGTGGGAGGGTGGGTGTGAGCCTGGAGCTTGCCTGCGCAAGGAAGGCAGTGAGCAGTAGTGAGTGGCTGGGCACACCCTGGCTTTGATAGCTACAGATGGAGACCTAAAAGATTGCAGGGCCACAGTCCAACACCAGCACATGTAAAATAAGGCTCAGGATTTAGATAACTCTGTTCCAGCATACTGACGTGCATGGCCACAGTCCAACTCCAACACATGCAAAATTAGTTTCAGGATCATTCCAGCATACTGAAGCCTATGCCTAAACCAGTTATTGCCACAAGCTCAGCTAAATCAGAGGACAGCATTCAAAATATTTTTTTCTTTTTTTCTTTTTTTGACCAGACTAATTCACATAAAAAAATTATATTTTGGTAGTAGAAGAGGAAAACTGGATTATTGATAGATCAGCTCCATAGGCAGCATCTCAAAATTTTTATAACCCACAAATACAATGTCATGGTATCCATGTACATTAAGGCTATTTTACAAAACATGGATATGAATTGACCTACTAATGTACTTTTTTGACATACATTATTATAAAAAAATTAATGAGTCCTTTCAGATAATACCATGTTCTCAGTATTCTCACAGTACACTGTTAAAACAATGAGGAAAAAAACCTATGTCATAGAGTTAAAAGATCCCTTCTCAAGATACAGTGTAACAAATTTAATCAATATTTTTCCATTACAGCAAAACTCATGTAATTAACATATTTTATTTATAGAAAAAAGGGTGCTAGTAAAGTACATTCAGCAGTTTAGAGTTGCTTGTAAGTATTTATTCAAATACAGCTATTTTTTTATTTTATAAAATTGATAAAGAAGTTGGAAATTATTCTCAAGTGGCTTGTACCAAAGAAGTTAAATGGGAGAAAAATTATTTAGTAAAGTATTTGTATTAGTTCAAAGTGGTCATTTAGTTTGAAAGGAACACTGGAAATTTAAAAGTAAGAAAATACAGATACTGGAAAAGTCTCTCATATCATAGTGTAAATGTTGTAACACACACCATGACATTATTCACTCTTTAGAGACTCTGTCAGCACCTCTCTAATCAGTAACCTGTAAATGGAATGAGAGTCTTTAATTCTTTCTCATTTTGTTAAGGGGGAAATTAGTAATTTAGCTACCTGTACAGTTCTTTTTACGTGCTTGATTCTTTTGGGTTTTTTTCATTTTTTTTTCTTGCCAGTGTCCACAGGAAGACATTTCTGTGACATTTTAAATAATTTATGCTTTTCTTTAGTAGAATGAAATTTATAAAATCTGATGACCTGCTACTGGCACTTTTGGGCTGATTTTTCCAATCTGTGATAAGATTATAATAATAATAATAGTGAAAAAGGGTTGTCTTAAACAATAGTGGGCAAGAACTTACCCAATAATACCTGATGCCCTGAGAGCTACTCATAATGAAGGCAAGTCTGTGGTTCTTACTTGAAAAAAATATTTATTGTTTTTTGCATTTTTTTTAAACTCAGTAACTGAGGGTGAAACTTGGCTAGTGTAATTAATAAATATTTCTATACAAGTACTCAAAAGATTTTTAAAATTGTCAATGGATTTGGAAAACTACATGGAGATGGGTGTTAATTTGCTCTTTTTAGAACCTCAGAGACTGCATATTGGGAATATGAGAAGAATCTAGAGAAAAACGATTCAACAGAACTCTCTACCACTCAGATTCATCATTTTTCCTATGGTTTAGTGATACCACCTTGAATTTCCTTCATTGTATAGCTTGCAGACTGTACCAAATGGTTCTGTTTGTCCCACAAGCTAGAGGTCATGGTGAAGCACCCCTTACCCCTCTGGTTTGTAGGGTTGTAGAGCTGCTAACATGGAAGAAACAGGGTAAGTATGGAGGCACGAAGAAAGCAACATATTCATTCACAGAAGTCCAGTTAATGGTTATTTTAGTTGATTAGCTAGCAACTTCATTTTCTCCCTCATGAAATTGCCTCCACAGATCCTTACTTCTGGAGCTTAATCAGCAGTAGCAATCCATCCCAGGAGTGGGAGATCAGGAGTACTTAATTAAAGAGGGACTGTAAGGCAACTCTCCCAAATTGGATATCTGATCTAGCCTTGGCATCAGGAGAGCAATGCTAGGTAAAAGTGTTTATCAAGCTCCATGTAGCCACTCTGCAAATCTCAGAGATGGGAATATGATGCAGACAGCTTGTAGAAGCTGCTATAACTTTAGTATGGGTTTTAAGGCCATCTGGTAGCTGAACACCTGCCTACAAATAACACATACAAATCCAAAAGGTGCTCCAGTTGGATAGCCTCTCTGCTTAGATTCCCCGCTGGAATTTTGTCCAAAAGCACTATACAATCTGCATGAAGTTTGGAAAGACTTTGTTCTCTCTGGTCAATAATCAAGTGCCCATTTCAAATTTAGGTGACAGGATCAAAGCTAACCCAGGTGAGTCAAGGGTTTGGGTAAGAAAACTGCTAAAAATCACAGACTTCTGTTCACACTGACTTTTGTTAAAACTCCAGAATATTCTAAGCTTGTTTTAAGAAAGGGAGGGGAAAACCATATGAGGAATGTCACATGAAAGGTTGGGAGAATAACCTTGATGTCAGAAGTATAATTGGACACCAAAGTAAATTTTCAGGGTAGCTGGCAAAGACCATTGTCCAAATTCCAAGCAATGATCCATGAGTATCTATTTAAGCCTGACTTCACTGGTCCAAAAGGTCCAAAAGCTGCTTTGCTTGTGAAGACACACATTGTGGACAGAGGAGTGGGTGTCCTGGCAGCTCAGGTGTGTTCTTCTGAAGAAAGCAAGAACTAGCACAAGCTAGATAAATGACATTCTGATAAAGAGCAAAGTAAATTCCCTTCTAAGGCCACCACTTTTCCTGCAGAAAGATTACACAAGTCTAGTGGAATTTCATGAACCTCATCTGACAAACTGGGTGCTTTGGGATTGGAATTGCTTCCACAGATACAATCAGGTTAAGGAAGTGGGATTTTAAAGTCATGATTTTGGAGTGGCAAATCTGAAAAACCAGTGGAGGGTTGGATGGTGGAAGAGTTTTGCATATTGAGAGCTTTGGAGAGGTTTTTGCATTCTTCAATTTTGAAACAAACTGCCAAAAATGGTGTTGGGGCAGTAATGTAGTGGGGAACATGCAGTGATTCATGGTCATTTGTCTCTTGCTCAGCTCTCATTAGTTAGCTGGAGGTTCCAGGAACCAGTAGTAACATCAAAAAAGTGGAGACTCCTTAACCAGGAACAAACACTTCATGACTCTGCTCTGTATATTTTTATATGCATTGAATTCATTGAAGGCCTGTGCACAGATCTGACTGCACAAATTGAAACCTATAACTTTTATTTACACCATTTGTGCATGTGAGTGTGATTTTTAGAATGCCTTTAAGTCAGGGGCACTGGAAGAGGGTGAAGAAGTTTGGCATGCCTGTATGTGCATATATCTTTTAAAAAAAGTCTTCAGGACTCTTTTAAGTTTTATTCTAATTCAATTTTATCAAAACTAATATTGTATTAATATGCTGAAATCCTGACTCAAATGTAAGTGTTGAAGTTACACTGACCTCAGTTGGGCTGGAGAGGTGTACAGTAGTGAGATTAAAATTTGAACCTTCTTATGCTGAGCTAAGAATATATGTGATGGTTTGGAGGATAATGATATTTAACTGTAATCTTCTTGAGGCATGAATGGCATTCCATTGATTTTTCTACAACTGAACTTGGTATGCTGATTAATAAAACATTAAAAACAGAAAATGAACTATTTTGTGTTTTATTAACAATTTGCATTTCTTATAGTATTTCATTTTCAATAAGTATAAAATCACACCCTTGAATGGTAAGATGTAATTGCTGATCATGTATCTCTTTGTTCCAGACACTTTTATAAAAGTGTATGTATTATGTATGATGTGACCTTCAAATGCCATGAATGCGTTGTGCAATAAACTGTCAATATTTGTGGCTATAAGGTACTAGATGACTTTTACAATAATTGGAACAGCTTTATTAAAAGCTTGGATCACTCAGCTGGTTAAAGAGAAAGACACAGGCCAGTGTTCATCTGGGAGTTTCCTTCTGCCAACTGTTAAATGAAAGATATTGTAAGGTGCTTAAGATGTCTTTTTTCTTAAAATAAAACAGAAAACAAAACAGTTAAAGGGGTCTCATACAAAAACATATCTTCTCAAAAATATTTTTTTCACTATGCTCAATTTTTGGTTAAAATTGAGCTCTGTCAGCTAATGGTAAGTAAACAACCTTGGGTTTTAAGTGCTATATCTGAGTTTCTATGTCTTTTGGTCACACGATTCTTCAAAGAAATGAAACAGCTAAAATGATGTACTCAGAAACTGTGTTTGATCTCTGATTATCTTAAAAGGTTTTAAAATTTCAGAAAAAACTGAAACGTAAGACTGCTAAGAACTCCAGAAAAAACCTCTGTAGGGAATTTGATTGAAATGAAAAGAAGAGGATAAGAAACATTTTGTGATTAACAAAATCTTAATTTTGTTTAAGTGTTCCATTAATGTCTCTCTGTGCTGTATATACAGATTTTGCATGTGTCTCAGGTTACCACAATGCGAAGCATTAAAGATATACCCAGCCTTGCATACATAGAGTATTGCCATGCAAAAGGTTTTGAGCCCATGGGGTGTGAAAACCACCAATCTTCAAATGTGTGCTGTTCCAGGAGATGGCTTAAGGTGTGTGTGCAGCCACCACATCACCAGTTAATAAGAAATTGCTTACAATATTTAGGCTCCCTTCCTGCTGAGCTTGAAATAACATCCAGTTACTCCCCTGCAGCCCAAGGTGTTGGCTGTGGCTGCCATTTGCTCACTTCTACAAGCTGCAAGTCTTGCCTCCTACAAATGGTTCTGGACCTTTTACTTCAGTTTAATTTTAACTCTGCCAGTGACTAATTGCTAACAGAGGCAGGGCAGTTTGTGCCTCTTGCTTGTCTGTGTGGTTTTGAGGGCTAAGAGGGAATTCTCATGTCAGACGTGGTATCTTTTTATTTACCAGTGGAACCTTTGTATAATGTTTATTTCTAATAATACAAACAATGTGAATGCTTCTTTCTCACTAGTAGGCCTCCTTTCCAATTCTCTTCTAAAATAGCTCTGTGTTTAAACAAATTCTCTGCCAATCCATAGTAACAGTTTAAGATTCCCTTATATGGTCATTATAAAACCTAAATCCTTGATGAAACAATAGAGACAGCAAGTTGTTCCTGACCTAAGACATTAGTAACTCTTTCTGGAGGCCTAAAATGTAGCTGTAATGTTTAGCAATATTAGAACCTTCATTTTAAACCATGAACTTCACTAGCAAAAAACTGTAGTGACATCCATTAATAGGGTTCTAATTTCAAATTACAAGCACAGGGCCAGATTCTGTTCTCATTTACATCACATGATACTAATTGAAGTACTTCAGGTAGCTAGAAAAATATGATTTATTATATCTCTAATTTTCTTCCTATTTTCCACTAATTTCAGTATTATTAAAGCTTTCTCTTAGGAATAGACAAGAAAGGTAAAGCATGTTTTCCCAGAAACTTGGCATTTTCCATGTTGCATCCAGGGGAATGAGGTGGTTGAGTTCAGGCTTACTTACAAGAAGCTGACAGCAGCGACAGGATTAACACACTGAGTATCTTCTAACTCCTTTTTGACATTAGATTTCCTGTCACAAGATGGGCTAATCTGGGTGGTGTATAGTCATAAGAAAATAGCTGTGGTCACTACCACTTCTTCTTGCACTATGTTTCATTAACTTTTACAAGAAGGTTTGTAAAGGTTTGAAGAACTTTTTAAATTTCAGAAATGCATGAAAATCTGGGATTATGTGTAGCTTTAAAGGCTTCTGGCCACATTTTCAAAGGGTTCTTTAATAGTGTCGAAAATTGTGCAAGAGCAAACACATCCTTGTAATTCTGATTACCTATTTTGTGAGTTGATTACCTTTTCCATGTGATTGCCTGTTTTTGGCTTATTTGGCAAACCTTGAGTTGACAAATTCCAACTGACTCCACTGATGATTTAGTCTTCATGAGGGCTGCAATTTAGCTCCATTGAACATGAAAGCACCTCTTGGTGAATCCCTGCACCTTCACATACAAGCAGCAAATAAATACTCTGGTGAAATTTGTGGGACATGTATGTAAATGATCCTTTCAGAATTTGGCTGCTGTCATGACTGAAGTCAGTGCTGCTGTCTCACCAAATGAAAACAGTTTTTACAAAAGCAATCCACCCTTTTGTAGTCATGTTTATGGGCTCATTCCAGACAGGTGGATCAGTCATACAGAACATATAAGGAAAAGTCAAAGAATTTGTTTCCTTTTGCTCTTCATATGACTGCCTAGATAGCTTCTGCTTTGAGTACACAGAGTCATTGTCCATCTAAGTTTGTCTTCTCTTTTCTGGCAACACACTGAAGCTGGCATTTCTCCTCTGTGACAACTGTATCTGTGTGCTGAGGGCACTGCTGACCACAGCCGTGGCTCATTTCTGGCTAGACCACTTCTGATAACCAGCAGGGTCTTGACAGCAAAAAAGGATTTGGTGGTGTCTTTCTCACTTACTTCTACTGTGAAAGTGCTCCTGGCCCAAAACTGTTTGTTGGGATTATCAGTCTCTGTGGAAATTTCCTTTCTGCCTGTGGCAGTGATGTGGAACCAGCCTGATCTCCCAGCTAGATGAGGAGTGGTGGCTTTTAGGCCCTTCTCTCCTGAGAACTGTCTGAAGAAGGGCAATCCCTCAAATACTGATCTTATGGACTGATTAATTTTTCAATCTGCATGGCAAATCGATTTGCTCACATTTTGGCCAAATTGGCTCTTTGGTTATGCCGCTAATCACCACCTTCTGATAATGATGTTGAAGTGAACTTTCTTTCCTTGCTTTTATCCCATGAGAACATGGGCACAGTCACATTAGGTGCAGCTGAGGAGTAGTATGCAAGAGATGTCCCTGTCATTTGCCCCCAGAGGCTGCTTTGTGGCTGAATTTCTCTGTGTCCTGTGTCAGGGAGCACTCTCTGCCTGCCCAGCAGGTACAGCACATGGAGCAGCTGGGGACTCACAGCTGCTCCTTGGCCTTAGACTGGCACAAAGTTTCATATTTAGAACTGATTGTTGCTTTTCACATTTCTGTCCAGGACTTTTGCTGTCAACAGACAGTTATAAAGTGAAAGGAAAGCTCAGTGAGTGTAAGTTCAGAGGCAAGGCTCGGAAGTCTCACATCTAGTATGTACATCTATATCATACTTTAGTCTCTTATTTCCTGCACTTTAATCAGGAAAGGTTGGGATGGGCAGGAAGATATTCAGGATGCTGACCTGCCTATAATGGAAGTGGAGAGTAAAAAAAGCAGTGTAATTCCACGTGCATCAAGTGCACATCATATAGACCACATAACTCAGGGAACCACAACAGCTGTAAGATAAGTAACTGTTCTCTTTCCTTCCTGATCTTTTATCCTCAGAACTGAGAAGCCCCCAAAACCATAGCTCAATTCCTGAGTAAATTAATTTGTGGAGGCTAATCCTAGTTCTGAAGATCCGTTCAACTACTTTTTGTTACACAATTTTTGCACAATTTAACAGAGCTGAGAGTTTTTGCTTGTGAAGATGCTTTCAAGAACAGGAGAAGGGGAAACATCAGAGGTGTCGAATACATGATTATTAGTAAAGCTGAGGATTTTTCATTCCCAACATATTCTGATGTTGGCATAGTCTGTATTCGTCAGTTTGCTTCTTAACTTTTTTTCTTGTCGGTCTCTTTTTTTTTCATCCTCAGTTTCCACAGATCACTTTTGAGAGACTCAGTATAAGAAAACCTTGGTAGCAGAGTCAGTGAGACTTAAACACATTTTAAAGTTAAGCACATTTTAAACTTAAGTGCTTTGACAAAGAGGTACAATGTGCCAAAATGGGGCCCTAGTAGAGAAGCTGGGTTAGCATTTGATGGGGAGAGTCGGCAGCCTTGAACATATCTTTTCATTGTTTGAAATAAAAGAACTTAGATGTAAAGCTGCTCATTCAGGTAGCGATGGCCTCCAGGGCTTCGGTGGGCTTTGTAGGCAGAGGAATTCAAAAGAAAACCCCTCAGTCCAGCTTTAAAGTCTTAGGAATGCTTTCACTGTGGGAAGAAAAAATTCTTCAAGGTAAGGCCCCTGTTGGAGTAAAGCCTTTGGAGCTACCTACTGTATGTCTACTTAAATCTAAAAGAGAACTCTTCAGACCACCCACATCTTTCTTTGCTTCATTGTTGTTTTCAGTTTGCTTTTTCAGAGGGATTAGTGCTAAAGTAAACTCCATCGTCTTGCTCCCTTGAAAAAATTCAATTTTGTGTAAAGTGAAAATTAGACTCTTAAATCTGCAAAGAGAGCTGTTCATCTTACAAATTTATTCTTTTTTATTGGGCCACACATATTCTAGATAAAAAGATAAAAGGCAAATGGATAACAGGCCATCATTTAGAGTGACATATAGCAAAACATAGCTAGTAGACTTATTCTGTAAATTCATCCTGAGTGGCTTGTTAACTTTATCTATATATTTATCTATAATGCTCATAGTATTTATTGAAAACCAAAATAAAATCCTACAGTTTATCATCATGCATTCTGTATTTTGCACTTCAGAAAAATCTTTTTACTCTCGGGAATTTTTTTTTTTTTTTTTTTTTTTCCCCCAGAGAAGCTTATGCCATAATTATATACAACTTTTGAGGAGTAAAAACAGAGAAAATCTAAACTCTTTAGGGATATTGGAATTATAGACCAACACCTATGTGTGTTTTCCTGTACTCACCAAGACAAAATAGACTCTTGGAGTGTGCAACTTTACGTACTTGAAGATAATTCAAAATGACATTTACTAGCTTTCTAACTTAAATATTATGCTTTGACTCTGCAGTCTAAGAACAGTCAGAAAATGTTACACAAGAATGTGATGTGAAAACTATCAGATTTTCATTCTGAAAAGTAGTAATAGCTTGATTACGTACATGACTGAGATAAGCATTTATATATATATACACACACATATATATATTTAAATAGCTCTATCCTCTCCTTTTTCAGTTTAAGCAAAATTCATACTGAAATTCCTGTTAGTGTTACCTTTTCCAGAAATGTGGTATTTGAGTCTCTGCTACTGTGAGAATAAATTTTATTAGAGCTAAATATTTAAGTCTTTCTTATGTCCCATTACCTCCATTTAAAAGGCAATGCTGTGTAAACTGCACTATGTTTCCTGACAGCTTTAGTTTAGTATCAGACGGGTAAAGACAGAACATTTTTAGTCAGTAGTTTATGGTTGAAATAATCAAGACTCTGTGTGCAGGTTTTAACTCTGTGCTCCCCACCTGGATCTAACCCAGATAGCTCAGTTCTACACAGGGTGGAATGCTGTGTCCATGTGTCCTGCTCCTGACGTGCCAGGAGTGTCAATCTGGGTCACAGCTTCAACATTTGCCATGGGTTTTGGTGAAATCCTGAATTGGTGTTTATAGTGATATTGAATTGATGCTTATAGTGACATTAGCTGACCCTCTATGTACAAGATTATGGACGAGCCTTGTGTGGTTTGAATAATGACTTTTTTTTTAATGCCCTACATTTCTTAAAATTTTTTTTTGCAATTTTTATGTCAGTCTTTTGTAAGTTATTTTTATTCCTTGCCTGCCTGGATAAAAGCAGTTCATTCAAGATGGCTGAAATGACTGTTTCTTTATATCAAGAGAGAGAAGAGGTGTCCTGGAGTCTCACTCATCATGTAATGAGGCATAAAAATAAGTGTAGCTGTGAACTCTGAAGGAGAAAATGCATGAGCTGTGGGTGAGAGGGAGAAGAAATTCCCCCTCATCTGACCATTTTTTTCATTGTTTTTCACATGATGTTAGGCCACTCTGGGTTGCCTGTTGTAATTTCAATGCTGAGATGATGCAGAGGAAGTTGGTTACCTATGTGTATAGACATTGTCAGTTCATTGACATTGAACCCCTCATCACTGCAATTCTCTTGTTTTAGGAGGTTTTAATACACTGATGCAAACTTCTTCCCTCTAAAAGCCTACAGGTTTTCACAATACTTATAAATTAAATAGATTCAACAATATAACAATCTCAAACTTTTTGGGAAAAAATTAATAGGAACTAAGCAAAAGAAGAAATCAAACCAGCTGCTGACACAGCTGTTTCTTTTCTTGTATAATTCAGTATATAAAGGTACCATATGCTGCTTAAAATCATAGGAAGGATGAAATAATTTAAGACAATAACAAGAAAATACATGAATTGTCAGCATTCTGTCAGATTGAAAGAATGAAATAGACAGGTGTAGTATTGACATGTTTAACTTTGTGTTGTGTTAGCAGTTTCAGTGAGAACAACTTCTGACATGTGCTGAAGTGATGTGAGAACGTTTCTGTGTTGCAGACATTGGAGAAGAAGCTGGGAGATCTGTAGGAGTCCAGCAGCCAGCTTTACTGAGAGACAGGAGCCTTGGTTCTGCCATGAAAGACTGCCCATATTGTGGAAAAACTTTCAGAACATCCCACCACTTAAAGGTCCACTTGAGAATACACACAGGTGAGAGGAACAAGTGAGCGGAGCCCTGTGGGCACGAGCCACGTGTGTGTGGGGGTGGATCAGCTGTGCCTAGGAGCCTTAATTCCCACTGTAGAGCTGGACTTATTAGTTGGAGAAAGTCTTCTGAGAAAGATGTATGACAGTCTTAAATAAAAGCACAAGGAATGTGTTGTTGGATAAAGACCACTTTAATAGAATCATCTTTTCCCAGTTGAGGTTATTTCTGTCTCCTTCCCTGCTTCATCACTGTTTCCTTCAATTACCCTTGTCCTTCAATAGGCATAAGCCTATTGGTTTCAGACTTAGTTATACTAACTGCTTCAAAGGCCTTCCTTAGCATCTGCTTAGGGATTCTGTATGTTTTTCTCAGTTACTATTTTTGTTCCATTTAGCATGCTCATTTTTAACCTCTCACTGTTCATATGAATGCATCAGCTTCACGGATCTGCTTTTTTCTCCCCACTAGAACTCACACGACTTACTACTTGTAAGTAATGAAACTTATCATGCTTTGCACCATGGTAAAATTTCCCATATTTTATTTCAGTAACAATCACAGCATTTTACCCTACAGAGATTTGCTACTGGGCTGGATATTCACTTTGTTTTGGTATTTCTCTCACTGGGAGGACTGCTATCAATACTAGTTTTTTCTGGCCACTGCATTTAAATTTTAATATTTTGTTTGCTTGGAAGTACATATGTGCATGTCAAGGTCCATGTAGACACACAGTATGTGTTTAAGAAGTTTTTATCCATAATTAAATTCTGACATAAAATGTCAGGTCCTGTTGGCATAATTTGAAATTCTGTATATGGTCGATAGGATCCTGTTTTCTTCCCAGTGTTAATTGTCATGGTAGGCTTTGGGAGAGTATTTAAAACTTGAGGTTTGGGATACTTCTTTTTGGAAACAGGCATAATAGGCACCATAATTATGATATTCTTTTTAAACTATTTTAATTGAATTTCAGAATTTTACTGCTACTTTCCTAATAGGAAGGTAAAATAATTGCATGAAGAAATATATTCCAGTTATATCTCCTACTTGAAAGACTTCACTTCTAATTTTTATTTCACTGAAATACCAGAGAAGCAATGTTTCCCTCCCTCCCCAAAATCAGCAGATATGTTTCTCCTATGTGTGTGCACAGGTCTAATACTTAATATTGGGTTTGTGTATGTGAGGCCTGATTTTGAAAAATAGAAAATTAAAACTATTTAAAGAAAAAAAAATATCATTGTTGAAGTGGGAAAATTTGTTCTCTGTATTTTTGTTCTTCTTTTTTTTTTTTTTTTTTTTTTTTTTTTTTTTTTTTTTTTTTTTTTTTTTTTTTTTTGCATGGTGGCTTGGGAGTATACCACACTGAAATTTAAAATTTGGGATCCCAATGTAGTTTTTTCTGATTGGATTGCAAACCATTTAGGGCGAGAATATTCTCCTGTGTGTGTTGAACTGTGTGTGTGAGGGAAAGCAGAAACCTGGGTAAAACCCTATTTGTGTTCTCTCCAATGTAGTAAAAGTAAAGAAATTGTACTTATTTTATTGGAAAATAATCTTATAACTATGGAGGTTAAAGAGTTTGACATTTTTAGTATTTGAGAGGCAAAAAAAAAAAAAATCTTCAAAGTAATATGAGGTTATCCACCTCTTCATTTTGTTTTATTGTGTAGTGAGCACTTTGTTCTTAAGTTAAACATGGCAGTGATTATGCATTTCGTATTTGTGCCTTAGAACTAATGGAAAATAAATTAATTACAATGGAAATATTCCATAAAAATTGCATATTAATACTGACTAAGGAAAATTAAAACAAGAAAAAAATAAGCTGTAAATTATAACAAAAAATTTTAAAAAAGAAACTATTGAAACAACATTTACAATGTATTTAAAAATAATTATAAATTTAAAATAGGCAAAGATCAGTTTCCATTAGGTTGAGAACAAAGCATTTGTAAATAATGTCAAAGTGAGGCAATGTTTTACATATTGTAAATAATCATAATAAATAATATAAAAATGTAAATTGGCAAATTACTAGAGTTATTAAATAAAAACTAAGTTGCTTTGCAGTAAGTGGAAATGAAGTAATAGATACCAGTTATTAAACAAATATTGGTTAGCTCATACTTCTCAGGGACAGTTTCCTGCCTTTTTATGTCACACTCTGTCTTGATTATATGCCTGGATCATATAACTGACTGATAAAAAACACTTTACTGTGTTTCTCCACTACATTAACTCAATTACTGTTCTTGTTCTCACAGCACCTGTTTGTTAGAGATGAGCTCAAGCAGTTGAGCAGAAGTCAGGTTCCTTCGAACATCTGTGTGTTTGGAGGCACACGACTGGGTTGGTTTGGTGCTCATGCCAAGAGCAGACCCAAAGTCTGATCCAGCCAGGAGGTGCTTCTGTGGCAATAGGCCCAAAAAAGCTGGAGAAGCGGCTTAATCTTGCATAAGAGGAGGAAGCTGTGCTCTGTTTTTGAAGAATTTGCCAGTGGCTTGAGTTGCTTCTTTTTTTCTGTTGGATATTTCATGGTTGCAACCTACTCCACACTGAGCCCTGGTTGCTGTGTAGTTTGCTATCACATAATAAGCCTGTGAAGGTAAAAAGAAGAAAACAAATCAAAATTTTATTTAGCACTCTCAGTTTTGTCCCAACACAACTGTAGAGGATTTCTCTTATCCAGCTCTGGGATATTCAGGCAGGAAGAGCTTTAAGGGGATGATAGTAAGATATGATTTCTGATTGTTCCCATGTGACAAGAGAAAAAGGACATAATTTTGTGAAATCAGTTTCTCCTCTTTTTTGCTCTAAAAACAGTTGATGGATGAGAGATTCCTCTGGGACAGCCCTGAATGGAGAGAGGAAGGATTTTCAGGCCAAAATGCTTGTGAGCCTTGGGTCTTAGAGAGGACAGATAGAATTCTTCAAGACCTCTTAGATGAGTTCTTTCTGCTGACCAGTGGCCAGAGCTGGGCTGTGCTGCTCTCCCAGCTCACACAGACGCTGGGGAGGAGAGGCAGGGACAGGGGCAGAGCGTGTCTGGGCACAGCAGTGCATGGCAGGGACGTGGGGGCCCTGACCACTTTGGGAGTCAGCCCGCTTGCTATGAAATAATACCTCGTAGAGCTGAGAAGGTTAGCACACAAAAAACTCAGAGATGCTCAGATTTTGTAAAAAAGAAAACTATCTGAGTATCTCAGATCTATAATGTGCCATATACAGGTGCTTCTAGAGCTGTCATTTTTCCCCTCTGGAGGCATCAACTTAAGGTCCCTTCATTCAGGGAGCTGAGCATCTCCTTTGTGTTCCTGAGCACTTTGAAACCCCTTGAAACACAGTAAGAGGTGTGGGCTTACATTGCATGCCTTGATCTTTGGATTGTGCAGAAACAGTTAAGTGTAAGAAATTAAGATTTCTTATGTCCTACCTTTGACAGGGGACACATTATGTAGGAGCTGGTTTCAGACTGACTCTAGCACCTCTTTGCACCTTGCATTGGCCCTCAGAAGCTACTGCAGATATAGACCAGTTTGGGCTTGTGCTGTCGTTAGATGCTCAGATATATTTCCAGAATGACAGACAAAATTAAATCCCTTGAGTAAAGAAAAAAAGGATAATGTGCATGAGCAAAGGAAAGATGGTTTGGATTGTGCTAAACAGAAGGAAACTAAGATAGAGATGAATAGGATGAAAAAACTTGGCAGGGCTGTGTCCATTGACTGAGAGTCTGTTACGATATGTATGACACACATCTAGCATATATTAAATGTATTATATGCATTTACCGTGTTACTGCATTTTCCCTTGGAAATGTGACTAGCCAATTTTAAACCATGCTTAGATGAACTGATGAAATACAGTAAAAATGGTGCTGTTTTAAATGAATTCAATTCACATTTCCTTCCTAAAAAAAGACTGCCTGTTGCCATTCTCTGAAGGCGCTTGTAGTGGGATGAGCAATATGAATAATTAAGGAAAATGGGTATGTGTGCTCCAAGAGGAGACAATTTTGGTATTGAACATCCTTTATTCTTACATTTCTAAGATGAACTAAAAGGACTTTTCATTTCTCTAGATTCCTCCAGATTTCCCATCCTTAACATTGTACAGCATGCCTTTTCTCCTGTCTTAATGACATCCCAAACTTTTGTTGAAAATAATTGATTGAATTTAAATTTCCTTAAAAGTTTAAGAGGTAATGTTACAGTATAAATTTCCTACCAAACACTAAGTAGGGAAATATCCATTAGTGAAATTAACTACAGTTTCTAGGTAGCTAACAATGTGCAGTATACAGTAGGGCATGGCTAATGAACACTGCAGTGGGTGATATTTCATTATACAAATTAATGCTCACATTTTAATGGGAAAGTCACATAATGAATCTCAGCTTCAGTGACAGCAATTAGAGACACAGATTGTCCCCTTCTGGACAAGGCACTGTTTAGCAATAAGCAGCTGTGTAAAAAGTCTTCAGGTTTACAACGTATATATATGCTTTGGGGGAATTGTGTACAGTTTATATTAATGTACTGAATCTTCCCTGCAAAGCAACAACCATATTTGTCTCTCTGCGTTTTAACTAAGTAAAGACATGTAAAAAGGCTAAATAAATATTGCTGATGAGGTAAAAATACAGGAAAATATTCAATTATAAAAGTTTATAAAAATTAAAATACTTTACAGATGGCAAGTGCACAAATGAAAAATATTTAACATAATGAGAAAAAACATCAAAATTGTGTCCTGTTACAGGAAGCTTCATCTTATATAATAGGGAAAAATGACTAGTAAAGCAAAGTAGTAAAGAGAAAAAGTTAACTAGTATTTCTGACAAACAGATTAATTGTGTGGTGAAACATGTGCAGGATCCAAAAATAATCCCACAGAACCTTTGATATTCCATTTGGTTTAAAAAGTATGAAGTGAATGATTAGAATGATAAAAGAAATTACCGTGTAAGAATAGGCATAATAATGAACTAATTAAACCATACAGCAATTCATTTCTAAAATATCTGCTGCACAATGGATAAAATAGGTTATCAATAACTGTTTCAATGGTAAAATAAAAAATACTGGAAAATGTTTTCAATATTTTCATTAGGCAGTATTCTCTGGAATTATAAGATGTTTGATTTCAGTTGCTTTCCGTGAAAACAAACTGTAGCTTGTTAAGAAATGTGTGGGGTCGAATTGCAACTCACATTGTCCCCAAATGACTGTCACAGCCCCACTGCAAGTGTTTGGGGTTGGGGTTCTTGCCCTGGTGCACAGCTGTCACTGTACTGAGGAACAGCACCACGAGGAGCAGAAGGGCACAGTCCACAGACAACTCCTGGAATCTTATTTAAAAGGGAGAGGGAGGCATTCAGTGGGGAAAGGGAGTGTGGGGCACAGAACAGATTGTTAAGAAGCTGTATGCTAAATATGAAAAATGAATAGAGAAGCTCACAGCACTAAGTTTAAATAGATAGCAGTATAGAAATTTGATAAGGGAAACTAAAAGCAATAGTAAAAATTATGTATGTCTATGAGGATTGTGAAAAATGGGGCAAAATTCTGTGTATCTGGCTGTCCAAACAATTGGTATCTTGCTAATACCAGACAAGAATGGATAAGAAATTATCAACCATCGTATAGAAGACTAAATACTCTTCTGCTCTATTCTCAGAAAGAAGCATGATGGTTTTCATAAGCATTTTCCAATGACACAGTAATGCTCCCATTAAGTAATGAGGCTGTTATGCTGTAGCCCACTGCATTTTAATATTTTTTAAAATAAATGAGACTGGATAACTTATAGATGAAATCTTTAAAGCCCTGGCTGAAGAGCTCTCCAAATCATTAAAGTTCATTGAAAAAAAACTCCCCAAAACTGTCTTGGAACACAGAGCAAGATCCAGAGCACTTGTTGTAGTAAAAAAGCTCTGGCTATTCTTGTATTTCCCAAAAGAAAGAATATTAAGACCTTGAAATTAGGACTACCCTGACAAAAGTTTGGGGTAAAATTACAGAATGAACTGGTTAACTAATTGAGAATTGGTTGCATAGTTAATTCAATTTTATTTTATGAAAGTTTTATCAAGTCTCCTCATAAAAGTAGCCTGTTCTATGTGAAAATCCCCCCAACAAAAACCACAACAACTACAACAAAACAACCACAAAAAAAATTCCCCCAAAAATCAGTACACAGAGATGAAAAGGCACATAAACTCAGTTCCACAGAAGCTCTTTTAGCTCCATCTATTTGGTATTTCGTCATTATTAGGAAGACTATATAAAAATCACTGTTGATAAAATTTACCAATGGCACAAAAATGGTAAGATGCAGAAAATCATGGGGAGGCACTGATTAGTCACTTAGTCAAGTGGCCTCTTTTCAACAATATGAATTTTAAATCAGCAACATGTAAAGGAAAAAATACTAACAGCAGTGATGAACTGGGCCTGGGACTGTGGTAGAGAAGCAACAGAATATGAGCTGTTAGTTGATTGCTAAATCTATGGATGTAAACACAGTCTTGGACTGTATAAAATTGCTATCAAGTTGAAATTTCATCAAAGCTTTAGTGGGTACCCATAATTTAAAATGATACTGAAAAATTGGGAAGGATATTCCCCTCAAGTGTAAGAGAAGGGGAAAAAGTGACTGTTTTGCTGTCTGCAATACCTTCCTTAGGAAAAAGGCATTTTAATTAAAAAAAAAATCTGTTCCATCTAACAGGGAAAAATGTAGCAACGTTCAGTAGGAGCAAACACAGGACAAATTCAAGCTAGAAATAAGGCGCACATTTTGAGCAGTAAAAATACTTAATCAGTCAAACAGTTTACCTAGGGACATGTTGGAATCTTATTCACTGCCACTGATGAAATATAATTTGTTTGAACTAAAGCAAGTGAGTTTAGATTCAATATGTATTTACACTCTGATGCTGGAATTATCGTGTGAGGATCTTTGGCTTGTGTTGGGGAACAGATAAGACTAGATGATCATAATTGTCCCTTCTGGCCTTAAAAACTGTAAATCTAGTTATAATCTGGCTGTGGTCTCCTTGCACAGCCCATAGCAGATGGTTCCCCTGACCAGTAGGGTCAGATTGTGTTCTGAGTGTGACTGGGGATCTCCTGCATAGATTATATAGCTGGGTGCATATATATATACACAGATATATATATATATATATATGGTTTATAAAGCTGCAATACAAAACCTGTTTCTACTGGGCAACATGTCTGTTTCCAGTTATCTACCATGCTTTTGTGCAGATTTTACAAGCAGCATTGGATTTTTCTTGTTTTACTTCATCCTGATATAAAATAGTTCCTCTGAGATATCTTGTGTCTTGTAAACCAGAGCAGTAGGTAGAGCAGAACTGTGATTATGATGCCCAGATAAGATACTCTCTATAAGATTTTTTGGTTTTGTTAATGTTACATGCTGGAATATTCTCTCATCCTATTCCACTGTGAAAATGTTTGCAGGCATGCAAACAGGACCAGAGAATTAGCAAATTCAAGGTGGCCATTGCCTTTGTGAACAATGAAAAATGACTCTTGGATATGAAATGCAGAGAATTATTTTGAAAAAGTCGTGTTCCCTCACTCCTACATGGCAACGTTAATTTATGTGAACTGATATTACGTGTTAAATAACTCATCCAGACACTGCTCTTGGCAATAATACCAGGGTAGTCATTACACTAGGATGAATTCTCTGAAACCTTTCCTCAAAGTACTAGACACAAACAGGTTGTCTTCTAACAAGAATCATAGCCTACCTCCCTTGTCCCCTGCAGTGTTCTTTGGACATGTGCTACTGCATTCACTGATAGAATCCTGAAAAGTAGTGATCCTTTGGTTTTTCCGCTGAAACTGGCTTGGTTTGAGGTGAGACTGGGATTTTTCCCACAGCAGCTTATAACTCTGTTTAGTCATTTGTACAGGGTCTTACACAGGGTGTAGCTGGTTATTAATTTGAATGGATGAAGTAGCATCTAAATAATGGCACAATTACTGAATTTAGGAAATACTGACAGACTAAATTAAAAAGATTCAAAGATGATTGACTCCATCCTACTCCCTTCTCCCAATGCCTGCCCTTGAAATAGCAGCATTTAAGACTGCTTTGAAGTAAACTAACCACAGCCAGTATTTGGATCTGGAAGAGAACAGTGAGGTTTTGAATAGCTCCCTTTGAACAATGCTGTTTGGCCAGCCCTGTATTGCAAAGGTGGCACACTGTGTTGCTACATGTTGAGTTCAATTTCAGACCTTCAGCTTTAGATCTCATTTCTAGCCATGTGAGGGCTGGGAGCACCACAGAGGCAGCACACTGGAAGGGATTTGAACTTTTTATCACACTGTCTCAGTCAGTGTCTTCTCTCAGTCCAATGCTCATGGCGTTGGTGGTGAGTTGTGTACAGATCTCCTCTGCTGAAAGGAAGCTCACTCTGTGGAGGGGCCTGAGAGCAGAAAACGGAATGACTTCAAGGCTTAGCAATTCACAATAACAGTATGTTGTGCCCAGGGCTTTAGACTGAAGGTATTTTTACAAGTACAAAGTAGAACTAGCATTTTCTCTAGTTAGCATTTTTAAACTTACTTGTACCCATTTTTACATATGCATACTGCTTTAAGCAGTTTCTGCATGTGTTTAGCGACATCAGTACAGACTACATCACAAATTTCTCCTTTTCCCTGCAATGGTTCTCCAGCAATGACGTAGTGCCTGCAATGCTGGGACACACTTTTTGATGGTGCCACTTGATGTGTACTGCAAACACACTGAACTATTGTTAGAATAAAAGGAAGTGCTCAATATAATTGTGTTAAAGATTTCCGTAAGTCATAGGGGATGCTGAGGAAGAGCTTGTCAATTAAGAGGAGTGAAAATTCAAAAGTGAGAACATTTAACCCTGTCGAGTCTGGCACTTGTTTTTCACCAGTCTCATGTCTTAGGCAACACCTGAACTGTTTAAGTTGTGTCAGAAGTCACTAGTGACTGCTGACAGTAACTGGTTGGACAAACATCAGAACAACTGAAAGCAGCTCCAAAAATACTGCAGTGTGTGGATGCTGTACACCCAGCGTTACTGTGTGTCCCTGTTCTGACTGGCAGCACAGCTGTCAGAGTTTGCACACTCCCAAACAGCCCTGCAGAAATGCAGATAGACAGCCAGTGTCTTCTGTCCTCTTGTCCCTGCTCTCAGAGGCCAGCAGTGGGTGTGTATATGCTCAGGTGCCCACCTGGGACCAGAGAAGCCAAGACAGGAGTGTTCTGTCTCAGGTTTGTGGTTCAGTAGGAACTGTTTGTTTTTGCACAACTCCACTAAACACAGCCCCTGCTCCTCATCAGTGAAGCGCCAGAGCTTGATTAGATGATTGGGAAAGACTCAGAACCTTCACTGAAATGTTTAAATCTGATCTCTTCTGTTAAGCTGTGTGGACCGAGGCCTCAAGCATGAACCATGCTAATTACTGCCTCTCCCTCTGCTGAGCACCACTTGTTTGAGGTTCTGTGCTCTCCTCCTCTAAAAAGGTCGATTGATGTGGTTTGATATAAAGCTCTCACGTCTCACCATTTAGCTTTAAGATTACTTTATGGATTTAGAATTTCTCCTTTGTAGGGTGCTCCAGCCCTGGCTGGGCTGCAGCACATGTCCAACCCCTGTTCCTGTCCGTGAGCTGTGCTGCAGCTCTCCATGGCCATGGGAGTGTTCTGGGCTCGCCCCTCATTAGTAATTTTCTGCCGCCACTGAGAGCAGCAGCTTCCCAAGTATTTACCAGCCCTTCAATTGAGCCTCTAGCTTAAATAACAGAAGTTTGAAAGCTTTTCAATTTTGTTTTTAGCAGATTTTGAGGTTATTTGAAAGCGGATAACTTTCCAGCTGGTTTGGTGAACTACATAATATTATAGAGCATTTTTTACTGTCAAGAAGTTTTCAAAACAAATGTTTCCATTATACCATTTGGAGAGGCTTGCCTTTGTCTTTTGTATCACTTAGGAAAAAAAAAAGCTACCTAGAGAAAACAGTTTCTTCTTCTTGCACAGCTCCCTCAGAGAAACAATTGCCAGTACTGACAGCTTGTAGGTCTTTCAAATTTCTGTCTCTTTTAGTGAGGGTTTCCATACTCTTTCCTTTAAAAGAAATACTGCATTGCTAACAATGCTCTGGAAAAATCTAGATATACCTTTGCTTAGATGTACCTTCTTTTTGGATATGTCTTTATCACTATATGTATTTATTATATGTGTAAAATCTTCTGCCTCTTTGAAAGTATAGGAAGAACAATAAAAGTTTAGTGTGGGCTTCAAATATTTATTTAATTAATGGAAATCATCTCATATGTTTTAAAACTCTATTCAAGCCAAACCTAGAAAAGTGCTTATGGTAGGTAAATTACACATTTTACTACTCGAGCCTTGGAAATATAATTAGTACAAAATTAAAGGACTGCAAAAACCAGTAGATAATACTAATTTCAAATACAGAAACTAAATATATTTTGTACTTTTTATTACTCGATTTCTTTTTTACAGACTACTTTTTTATTTTAACTATATGTTCTTATATGCTGCAATCATAATGTAGTGTAATGATATTAATATTTTATAGAATCTGTATTTATAGTTCTTTATTTAGAAACAATGCAGTAGGTCTGCAGATCTTTGAATCCTTCTGGAATGGTGCCCTCCAAATAATGATAAATTACTTGTGCAGTATGCCATTTGCTAATTATATCCATGATTTACTGCAGAGCAAGACTTAAATCATTCATTTCAGTCTTGCGTAACAGTGCCATAAAATTTTTAGGTTTAAAAATGGTTTCCATGTGTATAATTTAAACAAATTTTAGAGCAATTGTATACACAAAATATTGCAACCATCCATTTGTTACATTCTTTGTCTCCCTTTTTTTTAAACTTGTACTTTTAATGATTACTCTGGTTGAAATTGTTATGCTTCATTTTCATAATCATAGCTTTTAATTCTACAACAGTTTCCTACATGTTAGATTAAGAAAAGGATGGCTAATTGTGTGTAGATACCATGTCATTCCTGAATAACCCCACATTCTGAAAACCCATTTTAGAAATACTCAGTTTATGAATTAGTCTTCGATTAAAGGTGTTTCTTTTTTAAAAATGAATTATTAATACAAGATCTTCTTGGTTTTTAGCAGAGAATGCTGATTTTTTAATTTCTCCACTCATCCATAGACCAAAGTACAGTTAACTCTCTTTATACTTTCCTCTTTGTCCACACCTATAGGTGAGAAGCCTTACAAGTGTCCACATTGTGACTATGCTGGTACTCAGTCTGCATCCCTCAAATACCACTTGGAACGACACCATCGGGAGCGACAGAACGGAGCAGGGCCACTCTCTGGGCAGAGTGCAAGTCAGGAACACAAGGATGAGACACCCAGTAAAAGTTCTGTGTTTATTAGACCAGACATATTGAGAGGAGCCTTCAAGGGGCTTCCTGGTATCGACTTCCGAAGTGGCATGGTCTCACAGCAGTGGACGTCAGGAATGCTGTCTTCTGGAGATCAGCAAGGACAAGCAGCTGGCATGTCATCTGAAGGATCTTCAGAAAATATGAAGGGTTCAGACATATCTTCCAAAGGAGCACACTTCTCTGAACTTGGCCGTGCTTACCAGAGCATGGTCGGGAACGGCGTGAACTTTCAAGGGTCTTTGCAGGCTTTCATGGACAGCTTTGTCCTAAATTCTTTGAAGAAAGAAAAAGAAATGAAGGATAAAGCTCTCTCAGATCCACTTTCAGCAAAAGCTCTGGGCTCAGATGGTGGTGAGGAAAAGATAAATAGCAAGTCCTCACAGCGGAAAACAGAAAAGTCACAATATGAACCTCTGGACTTGTCGGTAAGGCCCGACGCAGCCTCCCTGCCAGGCTCCTCTGTCACTGTGCAAGACAATATTGCTTGGCATGGCTGCTTATTTTGTTCCTTTACAACTTCATCCATGGAGCTAATGGCTCTGCACCTCCAAGCCAATCACTTGGGCAAGGCTAAACGTAAAGACAACATCATAGGCAACAACAAAGAGCAGTCTAGAGAAGTCCCAGCCTCGGTGAACAAAGTGAGCTTGCTCCCCTCCTCTGTGCAGTCCAGCAAGGAGGCAGGAGTTTCCAACATGCTGAGCCAGCTGGACTCAGCTTCTGAGAAAATGACCCAAGGACAAAATAAAGAGACCCTGGGAGAGCAAAAGAGCACTTCCTGGCCCAGCCACATGGAATCCACTTTTTGTAATTTTACAACAGACTTCTATAAGCAGTTCAGCGTTTATCCTGGTGTTATTGGCACGGGAACACAAAATTCTTGCACCAGTAATGAATCAGAAATAAAAACACAATCCGAAGATGACCCAAATATTCTGCTCTCTGACTCTGTAAATAAAAGTGCTATTGATGACCTTTCTGACATAGCTTCATCTGAGGATATGGAATCTTCCAAGGAAGAAAACATTGAAGATGAGGACATTGACACAGACCCAGATATTATGAATAAGCAGTTGTCTGCCCTAAATAAAGAAAGCAGTGAAGGAGGTGACAATATACAAAGTGCAGTCACCTCACAACCCACACAAGGGCTCGTATCACCATTGCCACAAGCTTCAGAAAAGCAGTGGCACAGTCAGAATCTTCTCTCCTCACACGAAACTGCACAAGAAGTGATGAAACCCGAACAAGTTCAGGGTCCGCAAGTCCTGGAGAAGCAGATGAACATGTTGTCAGTCCTAAGAGCTTACAGCTCTGATGGCTTAGCAGCCTTTAATGGACTTGCAAGTAGCACAGCAACTAGTGGATGTATCAAGAGACCTGACTTGTGTGGTAAGTTTTAGACCTTCTTTTAGACCATTTCAGAAAACACTTGTGCAGAATCATGAAGCTGCTCTTTAAATATACTTAGTCATGTTTGTTAGTAATACATTTTTTTAAATGTTAAAACCTGTGGGCCAAATTCTTGTCCTATATGTGGTCTACTCCATTGAAATCAGCAGTGCTGCATGCATACTTAAACAGGATTTTAGGAAGAACTTGCTTTTTAAACTAGAGTAGCAGCAATATAGACTATCTGTGCTAGTGGCATCGGAAGGGGATCCTTACTGCTTTAGCATACTCAAAGGAGGAAAAAGTTTTTAAAAAATTTACATGGTAACTTGCAAACTTTTCAGTATTTTGATATACAAACCCAAGAAAAACACTGGATGCTTTGCCAAGCGAACCTTGCTTTCTGTCTTTTTTCTTTTTTTCCCCCCTTACTGTCTTTGATTTGGGGTATGTTCAGTTAGCACAACATTAAAGAAATCAAAGGCCAAGTGCATGGAAAGTGTCTACCTGTGTTGCATAGATTTTCTTTCTTTTATTTTCTCTACTTTCTCTTCTTTAATTTTTTTTTTCTTTTAAATTATAATTTTCTGGTTTGGTTCAATAGCACACATGCAGTACTTGCCCTTGACCCTTTTAACTATTCTAAATAGCAGTTGTGTAAATTGTGATTTACCTGATTAAGAATATGCCTCCAGGTAATTAAAATAACAACACATCAAACAAACAAAACCACCTTTTACCCTTTCTAGCCTCTGATTTACAAAACTGCAGTTTTACTTCCTCATATCGCACACCTCATATTTGCAAGAATTAAATCTATTTGGAACAAATGAGACTGAGAATTTTTTTTTTTTATTATTTAGCTCCTATTTTGTCAGCATAGTGTTAGTTTGAAAGATTTTAGAGTGTAAATCCTTTGAAAAACAGTATCACTTTTAAAAGCAGAGTCAGCAAAGGACACAAAAACTTCAGTACTGTTCATTTCACTTAACCTTCAAACTAATCAGAAAACTCATTGTCAGAGCTGAACATGCATAATAAAATGTATTCAAGTTAAAAAGAAAAGAAAAAGAAAAAAAAAAAAAGAAAACGTTATCAACCGTTTTAAAGCTTGACAATTTAAAATGAAACCCTAAATCTGCAAGCACTTCAGAGTGACTCCCCTGGTTAACCTAAGGTTAGTGGGAGCTTTTTCTGACTTTACTGGCAGAGTGTAGATGCTCAAAGCCATAACCCCCTCTCCAGGCCCCTCTCTGATTTTCCATGTGTATTAGTTGATCTGATTAAAAAATCTGATATCTACACACGAAGTTTATCTCACTTGTATCCTTAGAGCATTGTGACTTCACAAAATTGGCATTATCTGCCAATATCTGTCATTTAACCAATACCTGCCTGAGTATCCATGTGGCCTTACTTGTAAATTTCTGAGTCTCAGTGCACTAAGAACCAAAATAGGTAGTTGGAAATATTTCCTGATTCTTCAAAATCAGCATTTACATTATTGAAAAGAGTTAATAGTTGATTTTATTTACAGCAGGTAAAATCCTACTTGGATTTTTTTTTTCATTTGTGTAGTACAATCAATTAACAAAAAAGAAAAAACAATACAGCAGAGAAATTACTGTCTAAACAAAGAAGTTCAAAAAAAATTGGAAAACTAAGATTAGTTGCTTTGTGCAAAATATCTTTATTTTTTTTATAGGCGTAAGATTTTTAAAACAACAACAGAAAAAAAGATCTCTAGTATTATTATTGAAATGAGGTCATGTTACTTCCATTAGTTTTTTGTTTCATCTTCCAATCAATTCAACAGACATTTTATGATAGCTTGAGTTTATATGATTTTAAAGACCATATCCCTTTCACAAGCTCTGCCCAGTGATAATGGATTTGACTTGAAGTATGAAGGAAGAAAAGAAACAACAGAAGCTTCTCTGTTCTACTTTTTAAGCCATTTTTTAATCGAAAATGCAGTGGGAGTCCTTCTGACTCCCCCCTCCAAAAATAGTTTTTAAAATTCTCTTCTGTCATTCTATTGTTATTTGCAGAACATTAAGTATAAAGGTTGATTATTTAAATACATTCTTTCATTTTTCTCAATATCTCACAGAAAAGTGGATGAGTATGAACAAGCCCCATGCCAGTGGCTCTTGCTTTTGTTTGATTGGCTTGGACACCACCCACTTGAAAGTGGTGGTTTTAGGGGAGCTTTCATTTTCTCAGTGACATTTTATACTCTGAAATCACACTCCATCTGTGCATGTTGGTATGGGGAATCCCACCTGATGTTTCTGCATTTACAGATTAGCAATCAGGAGCACCCTGTTCATTTTTTAGTCTTCCTTCCTTTCCTCCTGCACGAAGCCCATGACCAAAGTCATGGTTCCCTTTGTCTCTCCTACTGCCTGGGAGATCAGAAAACTTGAGACACACCTGCAGCATCCGATTTCAGGGCATGACTCTCATGTTCTTTTTGTATTTGGGGAGACGCCGTGCATTTGTGTTCCTTTTTACAGCCAGTGATGTGTGTGTTGTTGACATCTCAGGAGAAAATATTGATGCATTTGATAACAGTCCTTGCACACTCAGAGAGCAAGGCATAGAGGTCTTTCTGTAGTCAGAATACAGAGGAAATAAAACTGAAATAAAATATTTCAGCTTCAGTAAGCTGAGATTGCATCTTTGGCTGGCCACACTAATTGAGTTGAATTTCTGGCTGCCTAAAAACAAACTGGGGTATTCAGCAATCCGTATGGATCATTTTTAGATGGCAGATTTTACCCTAAGATAGTAGGTCAGTTTTTAAGCAAAAATCTTGGCACAAGAAAAGTTTTGTTTCTAGAGGAGAATGCCACCAACTCACATTGTTGTTTCAGAAAGTCACTGCACATGTGGAAGCAGTCCTCAGTTTCCCTGTAATGGAGAATGAGAGAGATTGATGACGTACACATAATTCATTTATGCTCCTATCATGCTTCAGGCTGCAGGGATGAAAGACACAATTAGGAAAGAACCATAATTACTGCATAATAAAGAAATTTTCATGTCAAAATGCTACTGTGAAAAAATCACGGATTTTTGTAATATTTCTCCTTATACAGCAGAATGAACAGAAAAAAGAAAAAAAAAAAAAAAAAAAGAGCATTGATAATTGCAGAGGTACTCCTGAACTGTACTTGGTTTTGGAGTCTCAGGTGATTCTGCCTAGGAGTGGATCTTGTTTATCTTTGCTGGCACTCAGTTCCTAAGAGGATGACAGGCCTTTCCTTGCTGCTTGGCAGCAGGTAGCCCACTGGGGAGGGGAGACCCAAGGTGATGGCTCCATGGCTTGGTAGCTGTCTTGAGCATCTGTGTATTCTGTTTTCACGTTGATTTGACAAGTTAAGCTTGGAGGTTCTAGATCTATTTTGTATTTAAGTTTTGAAAGATCTGTTTTCCTTTCCATTTATGCTCTTCTTTTTTTCTGCTTGTCTTCCCATATACATGTACTTGTATCACAACAATGTTCTACCTTCTATTCCAATACATTAATTTGCTTGTGATTTGTGCAAAAGACCCTCTATGACAAGAACCTATCCCTTCTCTCTCTCCTCCCCTTTAAATTTCTCTGCATTGTGACAAGATGGTAAAACTTCTCTATTTGCATTTGCTACTTGGGAAGCACTTAGGCTTTCAAAGGAGAGCTGATGGGCTACAGAACTACTGGCCAGAGATAGTCCTGGGCTGCTTAATGGGTTAGTGCTGTTGAATCCACACTTAATGATGTCCAAAAGTATTAGTTCCATGTTGTCTCTAAATCTAATTTGCTTCCATTCATGCTTGCTTTCCTCTGCAATTAGTGCTGTTTTCTCCTGCACAGGCTCCACCCCATTATCACTTCTTTCACTGTATGAAAACAGGGCAGGGCCCCTCTGATGCATGGGAGCAGCTTTGGAGTTCTGATCCTGCAAAGGGCCGAACACTTGCAGTTTCCTTTGCAACAGAAAGCTCTCAGCATTGCACAGAATTATTAAAATGTTCAGCATTGTAACTTTCTGAAATACCTTCCAAATGTGGAACTGCAGCGCAGACAAGAGGGCTGGGCAAGGGGAAGATCAATTGTGGCAGATTATTACAGCTTTATTGTCACATAATTATAGTGCTCTATCCCAATGTTTAAATAGTGAATTTAGATATTGTAAATTGCTTATTGCCACAGGTGTCAAAACCAAAAAGATCATAATGCTAACCCCGTCAGAACTACCACCAACACGTGAAACACAGAAAAAGATTTTTAATTATTTGTGATGGCTTCACCTGAATCCTTATTATAGGTCTTTTAAATTACAAAATCCGTATTAAGAAGCAAAAGGCCTGATATATCCAAGCTCTAGGACAGCTCTGAGGCAATGGAAGGTCATCCTACTGCAGCAAATTGTAGGACTGCCCATTTAAAGTATCATGTAACGCACTTAAGGAGTGCTTTGTCCTGATCTGTAGTTGGAGGAGTAACCAGAATATTCTTTTGCTTCAAGGCAGAATGAAATGATATAGAAGTTTTACAGCAGACTTTTCTTTACCCCACTATCATGCTTTTGAAGAGGTTTCTTAGTTTCAGTTAGGAGGTCCAAGGCCAGCTTTTAGAGCATGAACTGTTCCTCTGGACAGGAGATCAGCACCTCGGCCCCCGCCTGGGTTTCAGACACACTTCTGGATGTCACACTGCCATTTGCATGGCAATATCAAACCAAACTCATATGGCTTGCTTCCTTTTTTTAATTAACTGGGAATGCCAGTGATCCAGTGAAGTTTGTGTTGCTGGATAAAAGGGCTGGTCTGTGAATAGCATTGTATTTGCCAAATGGTTCGCTAGTCATTTCAGTACAAACAAATGGATGGTGTCTGTAAGTCTGCAAACACTGTTGACATTTAGCCTTGTTTATGTTACTTTCCTTTTGCTGCATATTTTTGGCTAGAAGAGATACTGTCTGAATCAACATTGACTTCCTAAGCAGAAGCTAAGGGCCCAGTCTTGCATCCCTCATTCTCGATGAGTAGCACTACTTACATGACTAAGGATTGCAGAATCAGGTCCTATGTTTATTTGACTTTAAATTTCATCGCTATTTTCATGTAATTTAATTTGATTGCATTTTGTTGTATCAGAAATCGTTCAGGTGATAAGTTTGGTATCACCATTTTGTTTACTGTTGAAAACTTTTAGTTCTTACCATCCTCCATGCTGTGGTGTGACATTCCCATTCCATTTATGCTTCTGGAAATTAACTCCCAAAATATCTGATACAGCTAAGTGCTGAGTACCTCCTATTCCCAGGGAGACTGGAGGCATTCAGTCCCTCCCAGCACCACATCTGAAAGGGGGATTGTGTTTGCAAAAGGAGGCCTTGGTATGTGCCTTGATTTCAGACATCAGTGGCCAGCCGCACCAAGGCAAATCCCTAGCACAGAAAGGCTTTTCTTTTCTTTGCAGAGACAAAATAATGATGTAAGCTTAGAGCTGTATGATTTTTGCTCTAAGTTTCATCTCCCAAACAATATATTCTTATTGTTTTTGTCGTATCCAGGTCAAATTTAAATTATAATTTAGGATTAGGCAGAGGCATAGAGATGTTTCTAGGTCTTTCCAAAGTGAGACAATGCTCTGGTTTGTGTTTTGGTTCAGGAATATACATTCTTGTGTCTGAGGTATAGTATTTCCTATAACTACTCATAAACATGAGCAATTTAGACATTCTTGTAAGTCAAAACTAAGTGTACGATTAATACCTATTATGAGGCCAATTTTAAACAATTAATTTGACAGCAATTATAATTTTATGTTACAGGCTTTCAGGAATAAATAACCAAATTCATCTTTGTAATCTAAGGAACTTAGGATATCTTTATGCAGAGATGATCATGTTATGCACAGTATTGCATATCTGGAATTTCTGAGGTTTGCTCCCACCTATCTAGATGCCTGTAGTGCCAGGGATAAATAATTACCTGAGGCTTATTAATTGTTTCAGCAAAGAAAAAAAATATATACCTTAAGTGTAAGCATTAATATATGTATACACACAATACATCCGCAATATATAACAAACCGTCATAATAGTACAAAAATAGAGGTCCTGAATATGTTCTGTTATTTATGTGTTTGGCAAGCTTAGGGAATGGACTTTAGTATGAGTGAAAATTCTCTTAACATTTTTAAGGTTATTTATTGTCATTTCTATTTGAGTTTTTAATGGTCCTGTATTTTGTAATGCTTTAGCAGGAAAAAATACTGTAGTTATCTTTTTTCATATTCTTTAAGCAATATTTCTAGCTTAATATATTGTGCCAGGTTTTCCAATATTAACCAAGAAAGACAGTAAAATTCAATGAACAGCACTCTGACATCCACAATTTAAAACCTGTGATTGAAGTGAAATGTGTAAACTTCTAGTGGGTTATCATGTGCTTTGGAATAGAGTATTGTTGGAAGTAATTAGAAAATATATTAAGGTTTCCTGGTAATGAAGGTATGTAAGTTTTAATAATTGTTGCTTTCTGAATAAGTGTCAAACTATATCTTTAAATGTATATGGAGTTACAAGTTAGGTCACTTCTGAATGGAATGTAAAACAATACTAAAATGCTTCAATAACTTATCTCAGTGTTGCTAATAAAAAAAAAAAGCTGTTAACCATTAGTGCAGTTTGGAGTCATTTTGTTGATTAATTCAAGAACACTGTCTGAGAAACTGTTGTACATTTTGGTAGACCAAAGACCACTCATGCAATCCACAGTTGTTTGATGCTTTGAGAGGCAAACTCTGCAAAGCTGCTTGTTGGCCTTGTAAACTATATTTATTTAAAAAACCTCCATCTTTTATAGCATTAGAATGGTGCCATGTATGATTAGGCAGGTTTATAAGGGGGGCATTAGACTTGTGACCTCTGTCACAGAAAATACCTTGGGAATGTGGGAACTGTTTCTCCTCTGTCACTATTCAAATCCAGTAGAAATTTTTGTGGATACCACTTGGTTGAAAATGAGCAGTGTGGGTGGAGGAAGTGTGTAAATATTAGTGCCTGGCTGCTCGGCCAGGGTGAGCCAAGTGGAGAACTACCAGGAGCATACAGAAAGAGTGATCTTTCTTGGGTAATCTTGCCCAGCCTTACTGAAGTCACAGCTGCAACCCTGCAAATAGCCCTGAATGCTCAATTTGGTTCCCCATGGGAAGAATGTGGGATGAGCATCCCGAGAATAGCCTCCCTCCCCAGGCACACATAGGATTCTCCTGAGCTAAAGCAAGTGTAGGAGAACAAGCAGCCAGCCTTGCCAGTGCCAGTAGCACCACCCAGGTCCATGGTAAGTGTTTCCAGGATGGGGGCCCTGACAGGTGGCCCATTGTCCGGAGCACCGCTGAGCTTGCAGGGGGAGCTGAAGGAAAACATGGCTGGGGCTCCCAGTGTCACATCTTCATTAATGCTCTCCCTTCTGAATAGCATATTGGTACTTTTTATTTATTCCACCAAAACACCATGAGTCAGGACCTGACATTTTAGTGTTCTGTGTCATACTGAGAAAAATCTGTGGTTCAGCTGTAGGACAATTATATTATTTTGGAAGGGCTAGAAATAATACAGCATTTGTGAGACAACTGTAACATTTATCCAGACTCAGTGTGAGATTGTTCTTCCTTTTATTTGGAGAGCACTTCCAAAAAAATATCAACTAAGAGCACAGAAAAAAAATGATAAGAAAAAGTGGCAATTAGGAATCCATTCAACCCCCATCGGGTATAATCCCATTTTGTGTAGTACCACTGGCTGTTCCATGCCTAAACTTCTATGCAGTGAGCTGTGAATATAGTCCTTATTGTCCTGTGGGCAATATGACTAAGGAAAAATATCTCTGTAATACAATGGAGCATTTGTCTGAATGGCATAACCTAAGGTCCATAACATCAAATCTAAAGTTGTAATTATACAGCTGCAGTCACACCACTCAAGTGAAGGCTGTGTCAGCACTTGTATTATATAAGGAATCCTGTTTTCAAGGGTTGATGAGTCATATGCAAAAAACATTTATCGCTAAACAATTGTTCTGATTGTTCTGAAGCAACATCTAGGTACAGGCCTTTCCCCAGCAGGACATGGTCATATCTTCTGCAATACGCCACGGTGTACTTTGCTAATGAGTGTATCTTTTTGGAGCTTGAAAATTACCTAGAAGGTTTGAGGGTTTGTGCAGTTTGATTATTGTAAAAAAGAGGGAAAAAAACCCAGGGTGGCCAAGGTCTTCACTAACAAGGATTGTAACAGGTGAAACTTGTCTTCTCAAAAATTATAGAATTCGGGGGCTTTTTTTTCCCAGTTTGCCATCCCTGATTTTGCTCTAAGTCCTTGGCTCTGAACACTTGCTTAGAAGACCAGGTCACAATTTTGGTTTTTGAGCTCTCCTGAAATTGAGCCTCTCAAGCTCACAGTAACTGTTATTGCCTCTTGAAGCAGCCGCACATTTGTTGGTGAGGAGCAGACAGGAAAGAGGTTTATTTACAGCAGCACCACAGAGGGGAACCAGGAGCACTCTGCACCCCTCCCATCCAAATGTAAAATGATTACACTTAGGGTTGAGACCAAATACTGGAAAACCACAGCAATTTTTCTACTACATGAAATTTCTAGATAGGTATACTGGGTGTGAGCGATTCCAGCCGAGAGAAACTCCTGTCCAGAGCAGTGCCATTTACCAAGAGGTGTCCCTGGAGCCAGCCCCACGTCAGGCATTTGCACCCAGGCTGCTTTGCCTGCCCCACTGTCCACGGGGAGAGACCAAAGCCAGCCAGTCCTTTAAGTCACTTTCCTCTGATCCGGGGCGTCTGCAGAGCCCTTGCCTGCATAGAACAGCCATTGTTCAGCTGCAGAGCAACAGTGGGGTAGAAAATAGCCTGCCATGCTGGGGATCAGAGAGGGAATTGTTCCTTAATTATCTCTTACTGAAGGAAAAACCCAAGGCATATCCCGATATGTGGCATGACTCTGTCAGAACTCGAGTCTTTTAAGAAAGGTTTGGGGAGGATCCAATTGAGAAGCTGGCAATCCTCACTTCTCCTGCAGGCCTACCTGTGATTCACTCACTGACCATGGAAAGAAATAAGTTTTCCGCTTTGGATTCTACATTATGAAATGGAAAATAACAGTACTTATCTCCCTGGTAGGAGTGCTGTGAGGATAAATGAATTAATTAATGTGTGTAAAGCACTTTGAAGATGAAGAACATTATATAAGTCCTCAGTGTACAAATGCTTCCTTCTCTATAACTACAGTAAGTTATAAAAATTTACTGCTGGAAATAAACACACATTGCAAATAGGGGTTGGGTGTGCACATGGCTGCAGTGTCCCAGGAGCGTGGGTGAGCCTCACTTCCCGAGCAGCGAGAGAATCCATCACCAAAACCTCACTTATCCCTGCTCAGAGGGTGCTCAGGGCTTTCTAGCAGCTGTGGCATGCTTTGGCCGTAATGTCTTTTCACCAAACCCATGAATTTTTACCTCAGGCCTCTTTGGGGTGCCAGCTGGGCTGAGCTGCCAGGTTTTGGCCATCAGGCCAGCCCCGTGCCACCAGCCAGCAGGCCAGGGATGGCTCAGCAGTGTCTGCTGGGCTGCTCCCTCCCAGCCCACTGCTGTGCCTGTGTCAGCAGCTCCTTGTCAGGGCCCAGGTCCTGCCACACTGTCTGCCACAGTCTGTCCCTGCTGTTGAGGCTGGTGTGACTGGTCCCCACAGTGCTCAGAAGATCCTGGTCTGCTGGCTGAATTGGCTCTTGTGTGGTTTGTTATTGAATGTCTGTGTTTTCAGTTCACGACTTGGAAGTTAAAATTTTACTTGCCTGTTATTCAATGTCCCCATCCTGTGTTAGTCCTTGCTCTTTTATTTATTTACTTATTTATTTATTTTAATTCAAGCCAGGAGCTGTGTTTGACCCCAAAATTCTCGTGTGAATAACAAGGCAAATTAAGAGGATGCAGGGAAGAAAACCCAACACTTCAGCCATATAGAAATGCAACATTAATCAAGAGAGACATAAGAAAAGGTTTGTGCATTGAGATGAACAAGTTAAAGATGAAATTCAGAATTTCTTTGGGCCTCTCCTCAATTCACAGCTGCCACATAAATCAATTTGAGAAGCTTAGAAAAAGGCCACCTTAGCCCTGATTCTGTCTCTTTTCTATTTTCCCTTTGCACACCTAGCCCTGTTCCAGTCTGAGTGCTTGGTTTTCTTTTAAATCCTTTCAAATTATGCTGGTTAACCTGTTGCTAGCTCAGCCTGCCAGCTGGAGAGCAGAGGAGAGCAGTGTGCTGCTCCTGGGGGCTGGAGAGCCCCTGCCCCACTCCCCACTGCCCGCAGCTGAGGGCTCTGCTCTCCCTGCTGGGAGTTTGGAGAGGGTGGCAGCTTTGCCCAGCAAAGTTTGCTGCCATGCCATGTTCATCCAGATGCCAAACACACCGAGACGCATCACCAGCACAACCAGACATCCCCAAAGCACCAGCGAGCACCCAGCAGTGTGGCTGAGCTTTCCATCCCCCAACAGGAGACGTGTTTAATAACAGGAGGGCTTCTGGGTGTATTCACTAATCGTTATATAACTGTACATCGGGGTGAAAAAGAAAACGAGCCAGAAAAGCTTTCCCAAAGGATAGAGGTGGGAATCCCATTAACATGACGGCTCCCTCTTTAGTTGCCAAAATGATTGACAGCAGGATAAGGTCAGAAGATGAAAACCAAGCCATGGGGGACAGAGCAGGGAGGGGAGGAGGCCAATCAGTTGAATAAAAAACTGAGTGTCAGTGCTGGGGAAGGAGAAAACCGGCACTCCCACTAGAAAAATCCTCACCCTCTGCTCCCCTACTGTTTGTTTGGGGAAAATGCTGCAGCTTAATCAGAATTATTTACAAGATAATGGTCCATTGTTTGTAGTAAGACAGATGCTGTCTGTGGGAATTTGGTGGTTTATGCTCTATGCATTACAGTGCCATTGCTGTGTGCAGATGGGATCACAGTGGTATTGTTGTTATCCACTTTTTGGAAATTTGGAGGATCCTTACTGTGAAAGGAGGATCCTTAAAGAGAAAAAAAGAGAGTTTTCTCAGGCCCAGAGCTGGGATTTCTCTTAAGGTAGAACTGTGTTCATGCGTGTGTGGGAGAGGAAGAGGACAAAGTGGAAGCACTTTGCCTGAGACTTGCAGCATGAGGAGTCCCTGGGCTGATTGTACTTGGTGGTGGCAGACATCAATTCAACAGATGGATGGGTGGATCCTGTGTGTGTTTCCAAAGGCAAGGAAATACATCCTGGTGGGATATGTCTGTGCTCCCTCCTTTGTTGGGGGCTGGTAGAGCCACTTGCTTAGAAGGTGGTGTGAGGTACACACACCTGACTGTGTGGAATCAGGCTGGCCTGCTCAGTGATCATCCTCTGGCTGTGAGACTGCAACCATGGTGCTCCCTGCCATCCTCCCCATGCTGCAAGCTAAACACTGAGCACTTCTGTTCCACCAGAAAACTTCACCCTGCTGATCTATGGGGGAGGCTGTGGGAAAGCTACATTTTTGCTGGATTCCTATTGGAAACAATAACCCGGAATTCCTAAGGAGATTCCTAAGGCTCCTCCTGAGCCTTTATTTATTTAGATGATCGAATTTTTTTTTTTTTTCTTTTACATTTTCCAGCAGAAAATCTATTTCTATAAGCAACTCCTTCTGGCCCAAGTAGAAAGTTCAGTGTGGAGGCCTAGATGGCTGGCAAAGGGGACAGGCCTATGGTGTGCAGGTGGGTGACCCTCTGCTGCATACAAGAGGAATAGGGAGCCCAGGTGAGGTCCATGGAGATGGCTGCACATCCATCTCTCCAGCTGCCTGGGTCTGTCCCAGGAAGGTGTGGGGGACAGCAGCACCCACAGCCCTTTTCTGTGACCCTGGGATGAGGGACAAGGATGGCACTGAGCAGAGCTCTGCTCTCAGGAGCAAACCCTGCCGTGCCTTTGCTGCCTGGCCCACGGAACCTGGGAGATGGGAAGATGCTCCTCAGGTCCCTGCACGCTGGAGCCAGGTGCAGGATGAGGGGGAGGAGGGGGTCTGGGTGGGGATGGGGGTGTGTGTGTGTGCCTGAGCTTCCTCTCTCAAAAATCTACTTTTAGTGTGCAATAGCTCACATATTACCTCGGCAGAGACCCGTGTGCACCAAAGGCAACCAAGAGACGACAAATCACCAGAAAGGCTCCAGAGGGGATTTTGAGCATCCACGTCTGGTATCCCAAGATCCATTAGCTTGCAGGTAAAATGGAAAACTGTGACCGTCTCTTTTGTATGCAAGATAATTAAGCTGTCTTTCCATCACTGCAAAATACCTGAGTTTCCCTGGAGAAAGCAGAGGGCTTGGGAATGGGGAATGGGACAGGGAAGGGCAAAGAATGGCTGATTCACAGTTTTTGGGGTCTGTGCAGTTAGAAATGGGTTTCCAACATCAGCATGTTCCCTTTTGGATGGATGTTTCTGAAATGGGTGGTGGAAGATGGCAGCTCCTGAGTCCTCACTTCTCTCTGCGCTCAGTGTGCAGCCAGGGATGGAGTTGATAGAATCAGGTCATAAGTGGAAACCACTTTGCCCAAGAAAAGGGATCTCCTCTGACTTTTGTGACATAGAGTTTTCCAAGAATACCCTTGAAGGGTTAGATTGGCATGGGAGATTGCAATTCCTGAGTGATTGCATTTTTCCTAAATATTTCCAGTGGGATCTGTACGGAGAACTCTAAGGTTTTTTTTCTCCAAGTCAGCATTTATTTGGAGAATCTTAATTTTGTATTTCCTGACATTTAAACTTTTCAGCCTAATGTTCTAATAAGGATTCTGTCTGTCTGTCTAAATAAAGCTTCGTTCTAATGAGGACATCATCCATCTCCTGAGATGGAGTCGAAATGACTTCAAGCCTGAGTGTAATTTTAGCTAGGCTCCCTTCACCACTCTTCTCTCCCCACAGACCTTTGTTTGGGGTGAAAATTATCTGTTTTGGGATGAAGTTGGACAGAATTTCATTTTGAGTCAAGTGACTGAGCTATTGTGTGAGCCTCTGCTTTCTCTCTGAAAAGGGGGATTTTGCTCACTGCCCGTTGTATGTTCAGTGCCTGCTTATTTGCAATTTCTGTTCATAAGACTGTGGGTTTTCATGCCAACGATTTTCTGTTTGAGTTGTTGGAGTAGGGAGGTTGTGGGAGCATGCCAGTGTCAAAGGTTGTCACTTGAATGATAATTAATAACATTATCAGACTGATTATGTGTTTAGATATCCAGAATCAGGAGTGAATTGAACTTGTTAAATTTAATTCCTACCTCCGAATGACTGGGACATTGACGTGCTCACCAGTCTTGTGTTTGCATAAAGGACAAAACTGGGAATTTGAAAGGGCAGTGGCTAATGAGAATTGCAGAAATTCTGGGCTTTTGGAGCTCGCAGGGCTTCTCCTACAGCACCATCGCTGTGCGAGTGTTCCCTGGGCAGGAGGAGGCACAGAGTGGGTGCACGAGGCTGTTTACACACCCCAGGTTCACTGTGCCAGTTGTTGTCTGAAACATCAAGTCATTTGAGATTGGAGATTATGCCTTTTAAGGTCCACAAGAGCCGTTTCACATGCGACTGATTACCTCTGTCAGAGGTGGGAGAGCCAGGTCCCACCTCGGTGGGTGGGATCTGAACTCAGGCTTTCAGAGGTCAATAACAGGGTTTTTAGACCTCTGTGCTTCTCAGTCCCTTATAGCCAGACCTTTTCTGTTAAAATTGTTTAAATTGCAAACCACTAATAAAAGGATCATATGTGTTTCCCACTGAACAGGTTCTTTAAGGCTATTATGATAATTAAAAACATATGGTGCCTATGCAAGTCAGAGGGAAACCACAGATGTACAAATTAGGTATTATATAAGGTTTTTCTTTTTTGCCCTTTCAAAAACGACAAGTCAAAGATGCACAAAGAGATAAAGATGATATTTATCTGGAGATGCTAGGTGGCATTTTGGATTTTTAATCATGAAATATGTAAACCACATTTCTTATACATAATCAGAGCAAACTCTTTCTAATAAGAAGGAAGAACAAAACATAGTAGCTTATGACTGCAGTATTTATGGAAGGAATAAGGAAACACTTTGTTTCATACAAGTTATTGGACATCAAGAAACCTTTTGCATTTTTTATGATGTTTCCCTGCTCAGACATGGAGGATTATATTTATTAAATATTGAATTATATTGAAATTGGATTGATGCAGCCAAAGAAGGACATTTCTTTGTATTCAATTTTTTCTCCTTTTAAAAAAGGGAAATGTACTCATATTGATTGCAGTACAAGTAGTCATTTGTTTTAATTTAAAAATATAGGATTGATTTTGAGAAGGTGATAAATACTGCTAATAAAAAAATTCAAAATGGGGATTTATAATGATTCTCTGTTAAGTCAATGGTTTAGAGAGGCTAACTTATAATAAAAGTAGAGACGTGCTGAAATATCCATAGCTAATGGATTATTTGCCATTTGCTAGTGCTGCAAACTTTCCTTGGTTTGCTGGGTCCTGCTACAAAAAGTAAAATTTATATCATATAATGCTTCATGCTTTGTCTTTCTTGTGCTAAAAATAGGCAGCTGAGGGTCTAGCAAGCAGCTGCAGGGCCCCCTCCCTATGCAGATGTGCACAGGTATATTCCAGAGGGGCCAGAGCCAGATGTGGCTGTGTCCATGGGGCTCAGGTGTTCCAGAGGGGCCAGAGCCAGATGTGGCTGTGTCCATGGGGCTCAGGTATTCCAGAGGGATGAGCCAGATGTGGCTGTGTCCATGGGGCTCAGGTATTCCAGAGGGATGAGCCAGATGTGGCTGTGTCCGTGGGGCTCAGGTATTCCAGAGGGATGAGCCAGATGTGGCTGTGTCCATGGGGCTCAGGTATTCCAGAGGGATGAGCCAGATGTGGCTGTGTCCGTGGGGCTCAGGTATTCCAGAGGGAGGAGCCAGATGTGGCTGTGTCCATGGGGCTCAGGTGTTCCAGAGGGATGAGCCAGGTGTGGCTGTGTCCATGGGGCTCAGGTATTCCAGAGGGATGAGCCAGATGTGGCTGTGTCCATGGGGCTCAGGTGTTCCAGAGGGGCCAGAGCCAGATGTGGCTGTGTCCATGGGGCTCAGGTATTCCAGAGGGATGAGCCAGATGTGGCTGTGTCCGTGGGGCTCAGGTATTCCAGAGGGATGAGCCAGGTGTGGCTGTGTCCATGGGGCTCAGGTATTCCAGAGGGATGAGCCAGGTGTGGCTGTGTCCGTGGGGCTCAGGTGTTCCAGAGGGGCCAGAGCCAGGTGTGGCTGTGTCCGTGGGGCTCGGCTTTGGGGGCCGTGCCCCGCCGGTTCCCGTCGGCCCCGCACCGCTCCCGCCTGGCGGCACACGGCCGGGCAGGGCTCGGCAGCACCGGGAGCCCTGTGACTAGTGCCTGTAGCCTTGAGCTCTCCGTTCCCGCAGCACCAGCATCTGCCCGGCACCTTGCCCTGCCTCCGGCCACAGAGACCCTCCTCTTGCCCCTTGGGGCTGTGTCCCTGCGAGGATGGGGCCCGTGTGCTGCTGTCGCGGGGCTCCGAGAGCATCCCACGGGCACAGAGAGCAGCCGGCTGGGGATGGAGGACGCCGCTTCTCGTGGCTCCCAGGGCACGGCACGGAGAGCACCCTGCCCAGCTGCCCTTGTCTCTGTGCCATGAAGGGGCTGCCCTCACCGCCAGCCCAAGAAGCAGCCCCGGGTGTGCCAGGAGCTCTGCAGCCCGGCTGGGGACCCGGCCCGGGGCACTGACCCCCGGGATCTCAGCCCCAGCTGCAGCCAGCCCGGGCACACCCCGTGCTCTGCTCACTGATGCTTTGTGCTGTCACTTACCAAGAAATAGGCAATTTTTTTTTTCCCCATTCTGTTTTTCCTCGCAAATAAACTTTTAGAAGAGCAAAACCACAAATTTGGGGAAGCAACAGCAGGAGAAGCCTGATGCTAACACTTCAGGTTTGCAGGAGTGGTGGCTGAGCAGGCATTTCTAAATAGAGTCTTTTCTTTTCTTGAGTGAGTGATAGCAAACTCAGTGTTATTTCACATGTAGGTATTACCATTTTAACTTTTACTGAGGTAAAATAACACCTTGTCACTCAGTGCAAATACCAATCACAAAATGAATTAATTGTAATAACTGTTGTCAACAGAACAAAAGACTTGTTGCTTTCCTAAGCAGATTTCAGTGCCACTGATAACTATATACAGAGGTTCCCTTTGGGCTTATTCAGTGCATGTAGTCAGAACATAATTTCATCTGTCTTTCTCTGTACTTTGTTGTAAAAGTCTCAGAAACTGAGTTAAAAACCTGTATTTTTTTGCATATTGCTAAGCATACATTTTTCAATCCTTATGATTTTTTTCTCACAGAATCCCTAAACATTTTTACTAGTTAATTAACACTTCTTTTGTGGCTAATTTATTAAAGAATTAACAAGTTTTTAACAGTCTGCAGAATCTGTTGGTTCACCTTATGCTGTGATGGACAGTTATGTTCAGAGAAAATGTGGGCAGCTGTTTTGCTACACATAATAAATTTTTGCTAATATTACTTCTTCAGCCAGTCATCTTTATCCAAGATGAACACTGCTATCCCAATAGATGGAGGAAGTTTCCTTTAAAAAGGGGGGAGAGAGAAAAAATTAGCCGAGAAAAGCAGAATTCTTCATACTTGTGCAAGCCACAAATTTATTCAAGCAAAGTTTTGGATTGGGGGGGTTGAGGGAAACTAATTAACTAATTTCACAAAGGAGCCTCAGTACAGCAGGAAGCAATGCCAATATGCTCTACTCATTTTACATGGCTATTTAGCTTAATAATCAAGAACACTATGGCATATCCTCTATATTTTACTGTAAATGCTACATATTTTCTTAAAGAAACATACATTATTATTACAGCTCGGGATAATCAGACATCACTCCCAATAGAACAGGCACTCATCAGGATCTGACCCACACAGCAGTTAGAGATCCATTTTGCATGCTTATTTAACAGAATGTGTATTTTGTGTATAGACTTTGTAGATTGTTTCCCCCCTCTTCCCTTTCAAAATGTACCAAAAGGCTTCAGTGCTCCCTGCCCGCCTTGGGAGCAGAATCACAAACTATTATAAAATACATGGAAAAGCAATTATCCCCATGTCTTCCCCCACAAATAGGCTGGAGATCAGGGAAATGCTCCATGTAAAAGTCTGTTTGGGTAAGGCTGCCTGGCATGAGGGGTAGGGAGCACCAGTGCAGGCACTGAGCATCGTTAGCCCGGCACTGGGTGCAGCTGCTCTCGCTGGGTTAAACAGGGTGCAGCTCTCTGCAACCACAGTGAGACCTTGCTGAAAT
>NC_089151.1:15774266-15866766 GCF_009819655.1 Sylvia atricapilla
TGTCTGCATCCACACCAGTGTGGTACCTGCCTCCCCCAGACACCCCTTCCCTCTGTGCAGAGAATCACACACTTCTTCAGCCAGAATTTCTGGGGTTTGACCCACAGTAACACCCAACCTCGGGAACTGACCTCGAAAATTGAAGAGCAGTATACTGTATAAAATAAATCTTGTAATACTTTTCTCTCTCTTCATGACAAATGCTAAACATCACCTTTCCAACTTCTGAGATCAGACTTGCAACCTTGGAGAACAAGAACAGAGATTGCAGCTCTTTATGCAGTTCAGTTCTCAGGTCACAGTCTCAACTGTGGTAATTAGCAACAAGCATCTGTACATTTAAGGAAAAGGGGGACAAATCCAATTCCTGTGTTCCTGTGTATTCCTGGGAATAAATTTGAATTAAAAAAAAAAAAAAAAAAAAAAAAAAAAAAAAAAAAAAAAAAGGAGGGGGGGCACCAGATTGCTTTGTTCCTTTAACCCATCTTGCACTTAGTGAATCCACAGCTGGTACTGACAGTACTTGAAAGGATTAGGATATGCTCTGAGCATGCTATGGCATAACAGCCACCCAGCAGGGTGAGCTGCTATTGTGCATCAGCCAGAAGTGGAAAAATACTGACAGCAAAACTTTGAAGCCTTCTCTTAAAGGGAACATTTCTTAACCATTTCTCTTGTCTTCTCAAGAGCCAGACTCATGGGAAGAGGTCTTCATTTCCACCCACCTTTTCTTTCTTCCTATGCCTGATTGTCCCACAGGCATCTATCTCCTGCTGCAGGAAACCAAGAGGTCTGTCTGTCCAACATAGGTGGCTGCTGCTGAGTGGAGGAGAACTTGCTCCACTCTTGACAGTAGCATGGGGAATGAAGAGAACATTTTTCCTTTGAGGAAAAACTTCAGTCAATCCACATTTGTCAATTTAGGACGAGGCATTTAATTGGAATTTCCTTCAAACTTTATGTTTAAGTACTTTATTTACCCCATTTAATTTTCTTAAGCAGAGTCTATAGACAGATGCATCTCTTAGGACCAGGTCTTTTTTTTTTTTTTTCTCATTTAGACATTGGGCTGCCTACATCAGGCAGCATTAAAAATTCAAGATTTGCCCTCATCAATGATGACTTTGAATAGGAGGCAGGTTGTTATTGTATAGCAGGATACAGTGGTTACAGGACTGAGACTGTGGGATGGTTGCTGCATGTACACCTTTAATAACAGTACTTCTGCATCTACACATTGTCTGTGTTTTCCATCTTGTGCTCTTCCATAACAGTGGATGAAAATGCAAACAGGCAATTTCTCTTGGCTTTAATGGGCTTTTCCCTGGAAAACATAACTCCTTGTATTGTGTAAATTTAGATGGTAGTAGGTGCATTGACAGGGTCAGTAAATGTGTTATATCAGAGTATATATACAGTGTACATAGTTTCAGTATTCTGAAATTCTCTAATAGGCAGAAAGTTTTCAGATGTTATGAGTGAAGTTACCATGTTATCTTGATAAGCGTCAAGGCATTTCAATAAAAACTTATTAACTAAGTGATTTTTGTGTCAGAAAAACAAACTGTTGGTACCTAAGCAATACATGAGTTTTGGGAGAGGAGTGGTTTGCACTTCCCTAGTTTTTTCAGGTAGGGGATTTTTTTTGCATCATGAGTTGAAAACAGAAGGAATGTCCCTGCTCCAATGAAGAAAGAGATCCCTGTACATAATTTCAGATTTAGTGTTGTGAGTAGTGGTATGGATGGCAGAAGACCCCAGTAAGCAAGGCAGACATAGATGTACTACCTTGAAAGCTAGTACAAAAATTAGATTTATACTATGTAAAACATAAATCTGAATATTGGTAGCTAAGATTCTTAAGGATTGCAGGTGTGTTTTAAAATGACAGGTACTGTGTTGTTTGTATATCCTGCATCTGACCATGTTTCTGCCAGAGAACAGTAAAGCCTCCTGGTAAATGCTTCAAAGCCATCCCCATCTCTTCAGAAACCCAGAAAAAGCTTGTTTGCTGCTCCTGCCCATCCTGCACACCCAGCTTATTCATTAGCAGACTAGATCCTCATTATGATGATCTCATTCATTAGCAGACTAGATCATCTGGTGCTTCCAAACTTCTTGTTTCAAATCGCTGCCTTCAAAGTCAGCTGCTGAGGGTGGCGGGCTGTGTCAGGGCTGCTCGGGCCTCGGGAGCCGTGCTGTGAACTCGTGTGTGCTGAGGAGTGAGCTGGGTGTGCAGGAGAGACCTGCAGGAACAGGGCTGGGAAAAGCCCCACGGCATTGCCAGGATGGAGTCCCCATGGCACTGCCAATCCCCAGTGGTGTCAGGGCAGGGATTAGGGCACTGGCTGACACGTGTCGAGGTGAGCCCAAGTACGTCATGACTTCTAAACTGAGCTGTAAAGCTGGGGCAGCAGGAAGGGCTGCCTGGGGACAGGTGGGAATTATTCTGTAATTTTCATAGCAGACATTTTTTTCCAGTTGAAATTTCTTTTGCACATTCAATTATGAAGCTCTAAAATGGTGTAGTAATTAACTGAGGAGCACTGTCCAGGTAGAATCAAATGGCAAAATGTGACTTTTCAGAGGGAAAAAACCCCACAAAACAACAAAATGGTTCCATGCTTTTTCTCCAAGCATAAGAACATCCAGCTTAAATAGAGTATTCAATTTTTAATGAATTGGGATCTTAGTGTTCTATGATCTATGGATGAGGAGATAAAATATGATGAATGTGCCCACACAACTGATAGAATCATGCATGACATATTTTCTTTGGAAGATGCTAGTTTGTTTTTTAGTTTGTTTTTCTTTTTTTTAATTTTTCTGCTTAGATATATTCTTGATCATGAACATAAACCAGTAAGTGATTTGCAGCAGTTTTAATTATTTCCTCAAACATTTTTACTTTAAATGAACTGCACTTTAACCTAAATTGTTATGCCTCTCTCCTATTTGTAGAAGTGAGGAAGGTTCTAAAATGATCTAATACGGGACAGTATCTAACATTCAGTACTTTCTAGCCCAAGAAACATTATATAATAATCTATAATCAAAACCCCTAAAAACCTGCTAACTGTTAAATTCTGTTTCATTCTAACATTACAACTAAAACTCATTTATAAGTAAATGAAAGTCAAGAGGATTAAATTCAATTAAAATTACTTTGAAGTATGGGGGAAAAAAATGTTTCACCGTGATATAAATCAACATATTGTTATTGCCTTCTTTTCCTTATCCGCTAAGGGTCTCTAAAGCAAAATGTAGTCTAAATTATACATGGAGAACAAATAGAGAGAAAAGAACGCCACGCACCCACAAGCACAACCCAACTCAAATGAAAGGTTTGGGTGTACTTGTGGATGAATGGTGTGCTTTTCTTATGCTTTGCAAGCCAGAATTGTGGAAGGTTTCTCCCACTTGCAGCCTCCATACCTTCATTGAGTGCAGTATAAATAGAAATCCAATTAAAGTACATCTTTGTTACAAAAAAGAGGGAGACAAACAAAAAAACCAACAGCATTTTAGCGTGCATGCATTTTGTACTGAAAGTAGGATCTCAGCAGAGAAATTAACTTTAATAATCTATGGATTACAAGACATATCAAACCTTCAAAGCATTGCAGCGTTAGATCTATTCTCAAAAGGGTTTAAATTACTTTAATAGTTAATAATAAGTGATATGACTCATTTTTCCAAGTAAATCAAGATCGGTTGCCATTTGTACATCTGGTCTCCAAACCTCTTAATTATGGCAAAAAAAATTCTTGGTACCCACTGAGCACCTCTGAGGTGTGTAATGCTACAATACACTTTTTTTTTTCTATTGTTATTTGATGATTTAGGACATAAACCTAATACAAAGCAGAGAGCAACGTTTTAAATATCTCTCTAACCCAGCAAACATCAAGCCCCACTAGAGAAACATGCAGCCACACTACAGAGAAATTCAGGGCACATCCCTTACTGTCAATTGAGCTATTGATCTTAAGCATGCAAGGAGCACTTGGAAACTCGCGTGTGTCTGTGTGCAGATATGCAAATCATGAACATCCCATTGAAGACATTTTTATTGAAAGAGGGCCCAAATCTTCAACCTGCCTGAAAAGTCATTGTTGGCCATTAAAATCAGCAACAGAAATTTTCCCTAACTCCTTGCCTAGAGAAGTTTGCTCCCATGAGCAAGATCAGGACTATAGAAAAACAATGCTATTGTTGTTTAAGAAAAGAACCTCACTGTCTGCTTTAAATCATATATTGTTCCCACAGGTTTCAATTACTTCACATAACGAGACGGTGCCAGCGTGTAACAATGGCGTGGCTTTCTGTCTCCATGGCTCTGGTACAATACTTTTAAATGAATTATCAAACTGATCAAAACAAACATTGTTCCTCTCATTACTGCGCTGCAACCTCGCCATTAGCAGAGTTAGCATCCACACATGTAGCCAAGAGCCTGGGGACACAGATGCTCGCTGGGCAAGTTGCTCTCCCAGCAGGAGAGGCTGCAGGGCTGGGGACAGAGCTCCTCTCGCTGCCAGGGGTGGGCAAGGTGCTGCTCCAGCAGGCACCTGGACCTGTCCTTAGTGAATGCAGTGTGTGAGCATCTTACCTGGTAAGATCCTGCACAGCTGCTCAAAGAGGTCTGAGGTGTTCTTTTTGAGGGAAGGTTTTAAATGAGCACAAAAGTTACCGTCATATTTGTCAGTGTTTATCAGCCAATAAAAAGCACCATTAAAGCACAGAACTCAACAGCAACCTCAAACCGTTAAACTATTTTGCATTATCTCTTCAAAGGCCACACAAAGTACAGGTAATTTGTCCTGAATCCTAAGAGTTGTGTGGGAAACATGGAGTGGCTCTTGGCTGGCTGTTATTTGCAGTTCAGAAGATTAAATTAGGGAGTCCAGAGGCAGAATCATGGAATCACAGAATAGTCAGGGTTGCAAGGAGCCCCGGGAGAGTCTCAATCTCCCTGCCAAGGCAGGATCACCTAGAGCAAGTGCATGCAGGAACCAGGTGGGTTTTGAATGTCTCCAGAGAGAAAGGCTCCACAGCCTTGGTGGGCAGCCTGTTCCAGTACTCAGCCACCTTAAGACAGGGCTCAGGAAACAGATTATGTTCTCCTCATGTTCTTTGTCAGGTATAATGTCCTCATAAGATTTTGGGTTGTTTGAAAATACATTTTTTTCTTCAAGTCCAGCAGACTTTTTGTCCCTTGCCATGACACTTGAGCTGTGTGGCCATAGCACAGCACCCACCAGCTCCAGGGAAGTTCTTTGTGGGCACAGCTGGCCCTGGCCAGGCTGCAGGGCTGTGCAGGCAGCGTGTGTGGCAGCTCCTGCTGCAGCAGGGCTGCACCCTGCAGCCAGGCAATCCCAGCTGGAAAACAGCAACACCCTCCTCACCTTGCTGAGATACATCCCTGGATAAATACCAGTTGTAATAAATTGCAATTTTCATAGCCATTACAGAGAATCACTTTTTGATCTCCTCAGACCTAAGCTGGAGTTTTACCGCTGGGTAGGATGGGATCCATGCTGAAAGATGACTCTTATGTTTATAGATGCTCTGCTGGCAGATCTGTGAACTTTCTGCCATAAAGTGAACTTGTGCAGTTGTGCTGTTGCATTCATTTTGCAAGCATTAATTTAAGCTCACTGCACCTTGGAAACCGTTTGAATATTTATAATTTTAAGTATTTATTTTCAAAGTTAAATTAAAGCACTATTGTCTTGCAACTAACCCTACTTTTTCCACCGCTCCAAAAACAAAACCTCCAGTCTGATAACCTTTATTTATAGATGGCAATAAACATATTTAGCAATTTTATTATTCATGACCCTTGTACTAAATATCATAATCAGAATACAGATATGTGAGATAATTTCTATATGAAAGTCACTGGAGTAATTCTTGTAAAATAAAAATAGCATTGTGTTCAGAGAAATAATATGTCCCTATTTAATGTGTGTCTTAGCACAAACTAAGAGACTGCACAGTGTTTTTTTGAAAAGTCGTACATTAATAACAAGCTTCATGAATAGAAACAAAGCTCTAAAAATGTGATTTTTAGTATTAACTTTATTTTCTGTCACATGCTTATGTTCTTCCATATATAGTCCTTGGGCTTTTAATGCAAATAGGAAAGGGGCCACTGTGTGCTTTGTGTGAACACATAATCAGCAAATGTGCAAGTTCTTGAACCAGTTGCTCCCAAGAAGTTAAAGCCAGATCTTTGTTAATGCCACCTTTACCAATGTCTGTACTAAAGATGCAGATGATCAGATAAACATCATATTCAGACTTTGCTCACTAATTGACTGAACAAGAATCGGTCACACTTTATGTACCATTCCATAATGGATTTTCATGTTTGTGAACCCTAACTGGCTGTGGAAATGGAAAGCAAATGTCGCATAATCACAAATAACTTTGTGGTTTAGGTCTTTTTAAGCCAAGAAACAAAACCCAACTTTTTTCTTCCCAGTTTGTGACAGGTTCATCATTACAGACAGGTGATGAATGATCATTTTTTTGGTCATATCAGCTGTTGTGCTGCTGTTTAGAGAATTTTTAAAACGATTTCTAAATATAACATTTTTCAGTTAGATGGTACATGAATAATTGATACAGTAAAGTGATGCTGAAAGACACAGGTATAATAATTGAAAGTTTTTTGTCAGAGATTTTTGAGAACACATGCCACTTATTGAGTATCTGACTATCACCATATTAAGCTGGGTTTCTTTTTACTTGTGTATCTTCAGCAGAAGCTCTCATTAAGCGTATTGTAAAAAGATCCTTTTATGAAAATGCTATCAAGTATTTATAACTACAGCATTGAAGATCAGAGGAGGATATTGTTCAAAATCTGTGCAACATAAAACTGGTCAGAAATATCAGCATCAATCAGTGTCAAAATTAAAACTGACTTGAATTTGTTTTCTTTTAAAATCCTTTTTATTTTTTTTGAGTGGGTTATAACGAGCGCATACTCATTTTGACAATCTTATTTACTGGCCCCACATTGCAATAAATCAGAAATGTGCTGGTAATAAAAGGAAAATATTGAGGCTAACAAAGCAACAGGAAAAAGACATTCCTAAAAAAGAAAGAAATCAACCCACCACCACTAATCTGTGCAAAATAAGAACCCTTCTTTCACCTGAAAGGTGCTAATATGAATATGGAAATAGGGAAACTGTCCATGAACCTAAAGGTTTGAGTTATCTTGTCTTAAAAAAAAAATCAAAATCCAGTCTGGATTAAAGGTTATTAGATATTACCAAGGCTGAGTAACAGAAGTGTGACCATGTATTACCCACTGGACACTTCTTTCTGTCCTGTATATGAAGAGATTATCTCAGATTTCTAGAAGCCAAAAGAAAGGATAATGTATATACTTCTGACATTGGCACTCTTCCAAGAGAAAGTTGTAACAAGCCTGACAAATAAGGGAAAAGGAAAAGCCAGAACAAAGGGTGAATGGCATATGGTGGTTATCCTACAATATGGTCCTTATCCCTTTTAATACATCTCTGGGAGTCATAAGTGAAGCATGGCAATGTTTTCAGAAGAGCTGACATGGCTGCATTGTACTCTTGGATAAATGATACTTTTAAAATTATTTTAAAAATAATTTTAATTATTTTTTATTTATGGATAGTGGTGGACTTGGATGTTGAGTCTAGATCCTTGCACAAGGAATTCACTTTCACTTGAGTTGTGTGGCTGGTTTGTTCTAGATCTTGTGAGGTCAGCTTAGGAGTTTCTCTGGTCACAAAAATTTTTTGTGTGTGGGGAAATTCACTTTGGGAATCAGTAGTGCTGCTACTCAGGTGACCATGCTGATATTGTTGTGCTTTTCCTGCAAGGGGTAGGAGCAAGTCCTCCCAGGGCTTCTTAGCCTGGAACTGTGCTTGCTGCCCAGCATGCTCCTCACCCAGGTCAGACAGAGCATCTTCCACCTTGTCTTTTGTTCTCTTTAGCATGAGTGTTACCCATCCAGTGTTGGTGGTCATCACTGACAGAGGGACAGCACTGCCCACCACAGGCACTTTTTAAAATCATGTGACCAAAGGAGAGAAGCAGCAGGATGCCTGGGATGACTGCAGAGTCACATTTCCCTGCTCTCCTTTCCTCCATGGCACTGTTGCCTGTTGTGGTGGGATGTATCATCCCAAGGCCTGGGGCTGGACCAGCAGCTATACAGGTTCTCTGCCTGTTAAAGCAGTCTCAGTATTCCTCATCTCCCTCCCTCTGGGATTTTCTGGATGAGAACACAAAAGTCCTAAATGTAGATATGTTGTGTGGGAGCCCCTGCATGAATAGATACTTGGGAAGAACATCCCTATCTCACTGTTGCTCGCTGCTCAGATATTAAAAATAAAGGAATCCTTTCAAAGAAAGAAAGGATATTCTCATCACAGAATGCCAGATCATATTTTGTATCTAATCCTCCTGACTTCTGTACAAAAAGTGAACAGAGAGTAAAACAAAGTAAATGCTGTGACAGTGCCTTAGTTAAAACAAGATCTCAGGAAATGAGTGCGATAATGAGCAGTGGCCTAAAAATTCCAACATATTGCACCAGGTCCTGAGAAATAATGCAAAAGCAAACCCCTTTGTTCAGATAATCACCAGTTACATACTCTGCTGGCTGCTTATTAATTGTCTGCATGACACTGGAATTGTTTGACCAAAAGATGAGGCCACTTTTCCTAAGCCATTACTCTTCACTCCACCTCCTCACCATACTGAGGAAGGCTTTGAAGTTGTTACACTGCTCTGACACTGGCCAGGTTTTTGTACACTGAAATCTCCCCAAAGGAGCTCCTTTCCCCCTGACACACTTGTAAACGTGTTAATTTTCTTCTTTTTTAGACATTGGTAGTATTACTATATAGTGACTGAAAAAATTCCAAAAAGAGCCCAAATCGTTGTTTTACTGCTTTTTGTAATAGAAATTATGTGGCTTTTGAAGCTCTTCCACTGAGACTCAGTTTGAGAAACCACAAAGCTAGGGATTTTAGAATTTATTTACAATATGTTGACTTTATTTTTCCTAAATCTAGCTAAATAACTAAAAATATCATAATTAATGCAGGAGCCTATGACTGTCTTTTTCTTCTTTTCCAAAGGAGCTACAGATTCACAGGATTCTCTCTGAAACACAGATAAACTCAAAGAAGTTTTTAAATTCCCACAAGGTTCACAAAATGTTGGCTACATTTTGTAAATCATGACAAAATGCAGCACCCTTGAATTACAGTTGTTCATTGAAAAAAAAAAAGAAAAGTAATAAAAAAGGAAAGACAAAAGATGATAAAAATAATTCTGGGTCTGACTCCAAGTACGTACATTCCTTCATGATTTTGTCCATTTGCATATAAAACTCTTTCTCTACACTAACTTCTTAGGATCTTTCCTTGGGACTGCACCCCAAATGAGTCAGATGTTCTGCTTCAGATTAAGTTAACTAATTATATTACCTTTTATCTTTGCCTTCAGGTAACTCCTCATACTTCTAGCTCATGCAAAGGGTGGTAAAACCTTTTATAATAGTATAATTTATTTGGAACCAGCTACTAAAGGGCATAGCAGCGCCTGAAAGAGAACTAATGCCAAAATGTTATTAAAAATTAAAGTCTCATAGGGAGCTGTTTTTCCTCTTTATGAACATGGTTGAGAATCCAGGTGGGAAGAATGGACCTAGACTACACCACTTCCAACATTTATGGCTGAAAAAGTGCAAACACAGATTATTGTTCATATGGTTTTCTTTCCCATTGGTTAATCTAGTTTTTGTTATCTGTAAGCATGTGGTAGGTCGTATCTGCATGGCCACTGTGGGTTCTTACAGGTGACTTGCCCTTCCTGAGGGCAGGTGCCTCTTTAGTCACTTGGAAGGGCCTGGATGTGTTGTCTCTCTTTTTCAGAGCACCCAGCTCCAGCTGCTATTTAAAAACCAGTGGTGGGCCCTCAGCTCCTCAGCAGTGGGGCACAGACTCCTCTGCTTCTCTGTCCATGAGGAGCACTGCTCAGTCCCTGGGATCAGGGCACTGCCTCTGCCACAGGGCTCTGGGCACTCAGCATCCAGCCCCAGCCTTGAACCATTGGCACTGCTCTTTAAGGAAGGGTTGTGGTTTTTTGCTCCTTGTTCATTTACATAAAAAAGCAGAATTTTGAATTGGAAACTGGCCAGAGATCTGACAGTTGTGATCCCCACTTAGAAAGGAGATCCTATATTAACAATAAGCTATTTTTTCAGTTATTTTTCATATTCATATTCAGTTATTTTCTATGGCTGCCATGGGCCCATGACCTGCACCTTCTCTATTGTATGCAGAAGGATGTGCAGGATTTTCTCATATGTCTCTTATACTTTACATCTTTTAAACACAGAACCTGGAAGCCACTCAGTCATTATCTTTAGAGTGTTTTTCAGCTCCTCCTGAAAAAAAGCCAACAATATGAGGCAGTTTTAAAATTAATGGTAAGGTGTGATCTGTAGAAATGCTGTGAACCCAGGCCATCAGACAGTAGCAAAGATGTTCTTAACCTCTCACAGTGCAGCTCTGACCATTCCCCACAACTTTTGGCAAATATATCTTCAAAGCCAAACAAATACGTGGTGCTCAGGCCAGGAAGGGATGAAGCACCTCACCTTGCAAAATCAGGTCGGATGATATCTCTCTGTGTCTTTCATTATAAAGAGATTTTTCTCCTTCTATCCCGTGCTTAAAATACCACTGGGATTAAAAAATTAGAAGTTGCTGTCCCATAATAGACTGAGTTGACCTCTATATTTCAGTGGTGCTGCTGGGACTGGTGTGCAAATGACATTGGTAGATCTCAGTGCAATTTGGGAGCCTGCATTTTTCAACACTGTGCTGCTCTACCTGAGGCTCAGCTATTTACCCAAAAACCATGCTGTGTTTTTAGGCAAGTGCCATACTGCTGCCATCTTCCTTGACACAAACTTTTCCCTTCTTCATGTGTGATCAGCTCTAAGACAAATGCAAATGGAAAGCTGGGGTCTGTTTCTGGCTCTTGGTGAAGATCAGGGCTTTCCCAAACTGATGTCCAATGGAGAACACTCTTGTAGTGATGGCCTTGCCAGTCCATCAGGGCTTCCCACCTCCTTGGTTGTGTTAAGTCCCTACCTAGCTGAAAAGGGAAGAGTTTTGATGCTCTGCCTTCCCCACACCCAGAGAGATGCTCAGAGGCACCATCAGTCCTTGGCACTTCCCCTGCTCCTCCCCACACTGTGACCTCATCCTAAGAGGGTTTCCAAACAGTTAATTCCCTGTCTCTCTCCAGGCCTTTCACAATGCTATTGTCATCCTAGAACCCATAAGTAGGAGTTTCCCCCTTTTTTTTGTAGCATCTTTATTCAATTCCCTCTGTGGTCCATTTTAACTCCCTCCTTCCCTCCCAGCCATGGCTCCCTGTGGGGCAGAGGCAGAGCCCTGGCACCTGTGCCCCCTCCTGCCCCTGTTCCTTCACTTGCCCCAGAGATTCCACCTTTGTTCCAATGTATTAGCAAAGCCCTTCCTTTTCCAGGTTTTCCCTTACAAGCAGAGAAAGGGGCAGAGGGCTGAGGTGGTCTGGACTGCACTGTGCAGCTCTGGAGTCAGTGTGGCTGGCACACCTTCCCCAGCTCAGAGGGGGTCTCTGAGGGTAACTGCGTTTTGGATGTAAGGATGCTTGTGTGCAGCATGAACCATGGAAGGACTGACTACAGGTAGCTCCAAAGGCAGTATGTTAAGATACTTCTCCTGGTGATCCCTCTTATTAAAAAAAAAAAAAAAAAAAAAAAAAAAAAAATCAAAAAGCCAAACCTTTTCCTTGCTCCAAAATGCTGTTTCACTAACTCCAAGCGTCAAAAGGATTTTATTCTTAGCCTTCTGTTTCGATCAGTTAATTCCCACCAGGGCTGAGATAAAAATTGTCTGTGGGACACACTGTTCTTTCTTCTTATACACCTAATGTTGCTGTGCTATTTTGGGCTACCATTTAAATAAAAGCCAATTTGACTAAAGAGCAAATATATTCTGTCAAATGACGGCAAAAGGGCAGAGCTTGGGAAAAGAAACAAGAAAATGCAAGGCATTCATTTTTCCTTTGTACTTTTTAATAAAAGAAATTCTCTTGCAGCTTAAAGTGACACATTAAAAGATGTATGTATCGTGGCTTTTAAAAACACAATTAGATAACACCTTGTCAAATACTTATATTCTTTGTTGACAGCCTTGAGTACAATCACAATAACAGCTCAGCTATTTCAGCATGTTTCTTATTCAGTTGCCATTGGCAGAGTCAGCCATTTTATAAAAATGTTACTGTTTATCACTTTAATCATCAATCTACATCTAGTCAAAACAATAAGTCAGAAGGAGTAGTAAATTATACTTGTGCAGCCCTGATGAGTTTGAACTGTTTTGCTGAAATTAACTGCAATAATTATCTATTTTTCTAAAGCTGTTAAGAAGTTCTGGGTAAAGAAATAAAAATTGGATCAATGAGGACTTGGCTTTTGCCTGTTTTATAAAAAAGAAACCTTTTTAGTAGGCTGGGAAGAATTTAACACTGAGTCTTGGTTTTCTAAAGGTGAAAGAATAAACATTGGTTTTGCTCTTTTTTTGGTTTTTTTTTTTTTCCTGTCTGCCATAAAGACCCGCAGACAGAGCTGTCAGGTGGCCCAGCCCCTGCCCCTGTCCTGCTCGGGCAGGGCTGGAGGTGAGGCTGTGCCTGCCCCCGGTGAGGGGCTGGGGAGAGCAGCACACACCTGGCAGCCAGGTGCTTGATCTGCCCAGGGATGTGCCCACTTTGGTGCCAGCGTCAGGGCTAGTTACCAGCACTGACAGGTGCTCAGTCTGCTGCAGATGGAGATGTCTTTTGTGTCCTGATGTATAGACATAAAAATGTATAAATGTGTATTTTCATCAGCAGAGGTAACAGCGGCTCTCTGGGCTCCTGTTTCACAGGTGTGGGAAGGGACCTCTCCCATCCCACGGCTCTGGCTGCAGGGTTGGGCAGGGATCTCTGCTCTGCCCCACTGGGGTGATGCTGTGGCTGCCCTGCAGCCCCGGGAGCCCTCCCTGGAGGGGTCTGATGGGTGCAGTGCCATCCCCTCCCTACCTCCCTGGTGTGCCTGGCATCCCCTTTGCTCAGGCCAACACTCAGTTCAACCCCCTGCCCACCGGGAGCCATCCAGCCCATCGGGTGGCTGCCAAGAAAGTTTCATGGCCAGATATCCAGCAGCAGTTTCCACCTGCACCCTGAGCACGTTTCTGGTTTTTTCAGGACACCTCTGATGGCCAGGGCTGGCTGCAGCCATTCCCTGTGGCTCCAGGGCAGGGTGCAGGGCAGGGCTAGGTCCCACAGCAGAAGGGCTCCTGCCCCAGGCAGTGCAGTCAGGCCACTTCCTTCTCACTAGAGCCTTTGCAGTTTTTTACCCTTGTGGTTCTAGTATTTTATTTCTCATCTTTTATCAGTTTGAAGTATTTTATTCATCTCTTATTTTTTAACCTGGATCCCAACTTCTCAGCAATAACTCTGTGAATCCTGTGAATGCAGTTTGTATGTCATGTGTGTGTGTGTGTGTGTGATCAGTCGTTTTCCTTTTTTACTTATATACCATAGACTATCAATATTACATTTGCTGCTCTAACCAAGAGGCTTTAATAATACAGGTCTAACTTTTTTACTCTTTTACAAGACAAGGCAGCAAATTTAGATTCCTTTAATCACATGAAAAATGATGGATATAACTGGGGGATTGAATTTTGGAAACAATGCTAGGACAAAAGAGTTCCTGATGGGATTCTATAAATATTAACAAAGAATATTTGTCTTATCTTTTGCTAGCAACCATTAAGTATTTAACCCTATTCATGGAACATTTTCTATGTTAAGAAAGCTTTAGCTTTTGTCTCCCCAACAGGCTGTCTGTCTGCTTCTCCAATATGGTAGTTCTGCTGCTTTGCCATGAAACTTTGATGGTAAATTTAATTTATTTATTGTAATATGAATATATAGTGGTTTACTAAAGAGTTATTTAGAACAATATTTATATGGATCTTTATTGTTTTCTTCTAATTACTTACTAAGAGCCTTGTAATATCTTAATGTATTAACATAACTTGTGCCCTATGTGGGAAGCACAGCAGACATATTTTGTACTCCAAAGAAAAAAACCATAAAGCACACCAGGACTGCCCCTGTGAGCACAGGGATGTTCCCAGGCTGCAGAGTCCTGTGAGGGCTGATGCACACCAGGACAGGCCCTGAGGATGTGCTTGGGGGGGATTCTCTGATGCACTTTGCTCCAGCAAGCATCAGGACCCACTGCAGAGAGGGGAAAAAACAAGCACATTCTGTTGGTGGACCTGTTTCTGTGCTGAATGATTCTGAAAAGGAAGCTGAGTTTAATTATGAGCAGGTATTTAAAAGGAAACTGTTAATGCTTTCAGGCTGAAGCTGGAAGATTTGTTAAGTTCCTGTTGTGATTGACTGGAGAGCAGAAGGAGATCTCTTGACTTTCCTGGGTCACAGCTAGGAATGGAGAGGAATCTTTCTTTTGCCTCAGCAAGCTGTGGGAGCTACTTCAATGGCCAAAAATAATTTTGAGTATAACACATCTGCATACAACAGAATAATTCTCATTTCTCTGCTGACCCCCCTCTCTGCAGCTCAGGAAAAGAGAGAACTCATTTAGCTCCTTAAACGTAGGTGTTGTAATCATTAATAAGGAAAGTGCCAATAAAAAAAAATCTGGTGATACTATAATGGGGGAGATAAAACACTGCAAAGAATAATTAGATGCTAGCATCAAAATACTGCATGAAACAAAAACAGTAGGGAGAGAATCAACATTTAAAGCAGTTTTTGAATTTTATCTTTACCTGCACTCCTTAATCTTTTATTTTGTCTTTTGATTTTCCTGCTATGTACTGTGTTCCTCTTTTGTTTTATTTTCATTTGACTTCATTTTATTACACCTCCCTCCAGCTTTTCCCACCCCCAAGATTTTTCTTTTCTGTTTTTTTTTTTTTTTTTTTTTTTGTACTTTCAGCTCTTCCTTTGTTAATGTTGAATGTAAATGCAAGCCTGCTGAAAGATTTTTCGGGAGTCAGGAAAAAGTCTTAAATTCTAACCAGACAGGATCAAAAAGCTGAGTGGTGGGGTGTGAGTCAAAGCAATTGGAACCCATCTTGGGTGATGCATGGGACATGGGAGTACCAGTGAGCTGTGCTCTTTGTCTGGGCATCTCTTTGGTCTCTACTGCAGATAGTTACTGTGGGTAGAACTGGAGCTGCCCCTCAGGGAGGGGATCGTGCACACAGCCAGCCACAGCTGTCCCCCGTCCCATATGATGGTGAGAGTTGCTGCTGTCCTGGAGGTTGAGCTTCAGCAGAAGGAAAGGTTAGGAAGAAACCTGTGCTGGTCTCTCTGAATTCAGAGGTATTTTTGGGATAGACCTTTCCCTTTTGGGTAGGTGTGACTTTCTAGGGCTCCTCTGCAGAGTGTGAATGTGACAAGGCAAGTTTTTGGAGTGGAATGACTGAACAGTGTCCCTAGTCCTCAGGCTGGAAAAAGACTGGAGGCAATATTCTGGTGGGGTAGAGGGGAAGCATGCAGGATGCTCAGTGCTGTCCTAACCAAACACTGAAAGTTACATATCAGAGTTGGGGCAGACTGTTCTAGAACAAAAACAGGATACAAGTAGTTTGCAGCTGCTGAGACAAACTGTATGCAGCTGCTGTAAAAGTCGTGTTGGATAGATCCCTGTGTCCCTGGAGGGCAGGCAGATGGGCTTACCTGTAGCACCAGGCACAGCAAACCCTCCCTGCCTGGCAGTCTCAGAATATCTGTGCTGCTTGGACACGTGGCAGACCAACCCGTTAAATGTGTCTGCTCTCAATGACAGTCACCAAAGTGCCTCTGTAATAAAATGGGAAAGGATGAACAGATCCTGAACTTCTGGTGTTTGGTCGATCCAGCTCCACATCCTCAGCAAGCAGATAAAAAAGGATCTGTTGCTACAGAATGGATGTGGACGTACATATTTTTATCCAGTTGAAGGATAGGCATTCTGGGTGTTGTGTGCTGGCTCTAGTGCTGAAAATAAAACTCACAGAATAGGGCATAGTACTAATTAGAAACTTAGAATGGAAAAAGATCATCAAATATAGAAACTTCCTGAATATGCTTCTCTACATTCTGAATATGTTGAAACAGAAAAGTGGAGAATTTTGTCTTTGAGGCTTGCATTTTTTGCTGTGCAGTAGATAAGAATTAGGCTTTCAGATAAATTAGAGTACTCTTTTGATATGAAAAATCTGCATTCTTTTTTCACTTCTGCAGTGATCGCCCTTAAGTCTCCAGTTTTTCCACTGGTTCCTTGGTTATTAGTCTTTTCAGTCAGTATTTGAGTAGTATTTATCAATAGTAGTAAAGTCACTGTGTAACAGTACTGGTCACCCCTGGGTGTTTGGAATTAGATTAATGAGAAGCACAGTGCTGATTCCTGACAAAAAGTGTGGTTTGTCTTGCCTCTTTGTCATGAAGGGACCTCTTATCCCCAGAGGGATGTTGTGACCATGGACTGTGATTTTCATCACCTGATTGACTTTATTTTCCAGTCTGGGTTAATAGTCTCCCTTTTATCCAGGGAAAGATGCTGAATCCATGTGGTTGAGGTGTGTGAATGAGAACATCCCACAGAGGTTTTGTGCACCCAGAACAGTGTGAACACTGAGATCTTGAAGAGAAGCTTTGGAGAGGAGCTGGTGTGGGTGGGAGGTAACCACCAGGGCTCAGATTTGGGGTGAACCTGCTGGAGGCAATGTGCTGATCTAGCCCAGCTTGGAGCCAAAGTTCTCAAAGTTGTGACAGGAGCTGAACATCCCAAAACTCTTAATGCTGAACTAAACAGAGTATTTAAATCATACCACCTAGACCTATGTCTGACTATAATTAATGAACTTAAAACTTAAGTTAGAGAATTCATTATATTAATGCTATCACCTGTTTCCTGTACTCTATTTTTTTTCTGGTGACTGATCTTTTCTCCTCTTCTCATCATGCTTGCCACATCTCTGCTGCATGCCAAATGGAGAGCAGTGACATTATTTTTAAATGTGAGCTCCCTATCAAAGCCTGTATTTATTATCTCTGTACAAAAACCACAGCCAGACCTTCTAGGGTATTGGAACTAAGTCGAAAACAGCTAACCCCCCTTGGAGAAGGGCTAACTGAGTTTCCTGGTTTTCCAAAGTGCCAAGCAGCTATCAACACATTAAATTATTTTGTTTCCAGAGCATCAGGAAATGCTGATTTGTTTAATGTTGTTTCTGGAAGTAGTTGCCTTTTGGATTATTTACTCTTCTAGCAAGTACTTATGCAACTGTGCAAACTTCTACTGAGGAGACTTTACATGCTTCAGATTAGAAATTTAATGTGGGGCCACCAATTCAGTCAATCTAGAGTCAGAACATATTATCTAATGCATAAATCACAGTAAAATATGATTTTTCATGTTTGCTGTGAGGCCTTATTTTTATTTGAGGTTATTAGGCTGTGCATTATGGATCTTGGGGATGAATCTGGCATCAAAGGTGAAAGAAAAATGCAAGAGTCCTTTTCAATTCCCTGCCCAGCTGTGACAGATCTTCCCATGCCACAGGACAGAGTGAGTAGCTGTGGATGGCAAGGGCAGCTCTGTGCCAGTTTGCATTTTTGGTAAAACACTTTGGAGTTCCAGTGCTGGATTGCCAGTCAAGCTCTGTCTAGTGCTACCTGCAGCAGGTTTTGGCATAGCTTGCTTGGTGGTGTGGCACAAGTTGAAGGCAGAGGGGTGGCCTCACCTGGGGGGGGATGAGAGGTGCCCACTCTGTTCCCAGACCACAGAGAGGTTCAAACACGGTGCCTTGCAGTTATCTCACATCTTTCAAAATGGATATTTGTGTTTTATGTGTATATCCACTTCTATAGCATATGCTGTGGTCCTTCATTTATCCACCTTTTTTGCTTCTTTTGGGTTTTGTTTTAAAATTGCACTAAATCTGTGTTGGTATAGTTGTCCTTTCATTTACACCAAAAATAGCATTTTATCAATGTCAGCTGATTTTTTTTTAATTGAGCTGAAGTTCACAGAGTGTGACAGGGACGTTACCAGGTAGTATATATTTTTCATGCTACAATTTACATTCAGAACTCCTTGCTGTGAAGCAGCACTGCCATCTATTACATGTGAAGTGGAGGATGCTGTTTGGCTTCTGAGTAGTAAATGCACTCCACATCCCTCCACGCTTCCCCTTGGCCCTGTGGAGGACATGGGGAGGTGGCAGGAACATTTGTACCAGACCTGTTTCTCATTAAAGGAGGGAGCAGGGGAGTGGCATGGTGAGGGTGAGGTGTTCCAAGCTGGGCTGTGCTCCCTCTCGGGGGCTCTCCCTGCTCCTGATGGGGAACAGGTGTGGAACAAATCCACCACAAAGCCACAGAACCACCATTACAAATTTCAAGCTCATAAAATGTCAGTTCAGGGGCTGGCCTGGGATGTCATCCTGCCTGTCTGTTCACCTCAGAGGCAGTTTTTACATTCATGTATTTATTTCAGCCAGTCACCTGATCCTGAGAGGAATTGTGGCCTAAGGCAAAAATAAAGTAAAATCTTTTTGTAAGGTGTTTTATCATGGAAGTTTTGCTGCTGATCATGTGTACCATGTTGTCTTTGAGAAGCACAGCTATAAGCTCTGGAGGCAGCTGACAGCTTGCATTTAAGGGATGTCCCCCAGCCTCTGCCCCCAGCAGCCTGCTATTAACTCAGTTAAAATGTATATGACCATAGAATAAGCATGGAGCATGGATGAGTAGGAGAGAGGGAGGACCTCGGGGTCAGGCAGTTTACAAACAGGCATCACAGCCACTCTGTCCTTTGCCCCCTCTTACATTTCTTATTACAGTACATTAAAACCCTTTGCTCTGTCAAATTGACAAAGGCAGCTATAAAAGGGGTCCTTTCTAACACACAGTAATATAAACTATGTTTGTACACTTACCACATAATCCCTAATTACTTCCATACTTTTATGTGTGGAGAGCTTTGACGCTTGCATTGCTGGATACTTAGTGAATGAAATAAAAATCAGAAATTATTTCTGTGTAAGTATGGGGTGGTATGTGAATTAGCTTCTAGGCTGGCGACAGAGCTCACATTTCAGAATAAATATACTAAGTGTCATTGATACCCTAAGTGTCAGATAAAAAACTGTGACACCAACAAAACTCTCATATGACCCTGACATTCCTCCAGTACTTAAAGTAATTACCATACTATTTAATAACAATGTTTATAAAATTGCTTTTTGATTGGCTATCTTCTATGTCATACCTATGTCAATAATTCCCAGTGAATGCCTGCATGTGACTTTTAACCCTTCTTTACAAATAATTTCCATTTCATAATAGCAAGAAGATTCTTTAGGCAGTTGGTAATGGTAAAGTCTCCATTACCATGTAGACTGTATCATTCAATTTTTGGTTTGCCTGCATGGTAGAGGGCAGTCTCTCCTCCACTCCAAAAGGATGCACAACTGCCTCCATCTCAGTCCACAAAGGAATCCCTGAAATACGAAAAATATTTGGCTTGTAATCATTTTCAGGAACTCTCTCTGTCTGATAATCAATGCAGTCACATGAAAATGACCTGAAGTTTTTCATAATTTCTCTGTTATCTTTGACCACAGTAGGTTATCACACCTTGGGCATTATAGGGGGAATTTTTTTGTGGTTTTTTTTTTTTTTTTTTTTTCCTCTCTACTTCTGCTTTTTGAAGAAGAGAGAGACCTAAATGAAGCAGGGCAAACACAGCCTTAAAGCCATGGTGACATGGGGATGCTAGTGAAGTGTCCATGCTGTCTAGAGCCATGAAGCTTCCCTAACAGTATTATCCTAAAAGGGCTTAAAAGTTCTAAAGTTCTCAAAGTGTCTTCTGGACATTGCTTGTTCACCTGCCTTAGAGTGACTCCATTATCAGAAACAGTGTCCATCAAATGCAGTGGGGTTTATGCACACATCTTTGATTCTTGGTTACTGAACAGACAAATGGACAAAGGTAGATGTGTCTGAATAATCATGAAGTGCCCATCAGCAGCTCTGCACCTCAGTTGGTGGCTGATGCCTGCTAGAATTCATCTTTACCATAACATCAAAACAACACCAGGTGTGATCCTGTTCACACTCTCTGTTTCTCTAAAGCTGTAGAAAACCCCACAGAATTCTCAGCATCTCATTTCTGCATTGGAAATGGAATAACCACTCCTATAATGTTTTTCAGATATGTGTTTTTCAGCTGTGTTAGCAGTGTATGTCTATCAAGGCCTGTTTTGTGACTTGACCAGGTGTCAGACCCAAGATGGTCAAAGATCCTGGTAAGTTATGGCTGTACCTGGCCTGCAGCTGTGCTAACCTAGAGATTTTCTGCTGGTGTGGAATCTGAGGCAGATGAAAGGTTGACTGAGGCATCTAAGGTGGATGTCTTTGATCTCCTGGAGGCCTGGCTCCAGCAGAGAGATATCCTGTCAGGTCAGGAGAATCTGCCTTATTTTAGTGCTGGCCCTAGGAGGTGGTAAACACCAGAAGCATCTCGCTCCTTGGGGGAGTGCGCTCTGTAAAAAGCTTCACAAAATTTTGTGCATGTGCTGTGTGTGACAAAATCTGCGCAGAATATCAGACATGCCAGAGAAAGACACCCCACTACTCTCCTTTCAACTGTATACAGGCGTCAGTAAGGATTGCAGCCCTAAAGCTGGTGTAGAAAAGCTTGGAAGATCAAAGTTTGGTGTGTGCATGGTAATGTTCCCAGAGAGGTATTTTTAGTAACCATCTCCCAGCATTTGGAAGTGAAGGCAGCCTGTGCTGCACATGTAGACATGGGGAGGAGAACTTTGTTTTCCATGTAAGAGTCTCCTAAGTGCATGCTGAAAGATGAGGAATATCAAGAATAGCAGAGTGGTAGCACGTGAAGAGAGAAGAATTAAGCAAGCCAACGTCAAAAGAAGATAGGCCAAGTTTTAGCTCTTTACTTGCTTCAGTGTGCAACCTTGACCTCCTGCTAATAGACTTTATTTCTGGAATATGCATGTGCTTGCAGATTTGCTCCAAAACATGATGGGTCTCATGATTCACACCGACTCTGTTTACATTTCCCAGTAGATATGTTTTGTTTGTTCATACAGGCAAGTACTTCTGATCCTCTTCTGGAAATTGGAGTAGTTGATGAAGCTTTTTCCTCTTCTCGGTTAACTGTTCCCCTAGATTGTCTCCTATTAATATGCCATGATGTGTTGATGTAAAACACTTTAATATTTCCATATGTAATAAAAGGTCAGGGATAGTATTCTTTCATTACCAAGAATCATATATCAAGTACATCACAGGAAATTCTATGCTTTAGCAAAATAGAAAGGCAAATATATTGATTACAGGTTATCTGTCAAATTAGCTTGAAGCCTTTGTTCAGAGTATCAGGTTTTTCCATTTGAGAATGTACAGAAGCTCAGTGCAACATCTTTTGTGTATTTTTTGTGAGGAGGGGAGTGTTTTGATGCTGGGATTTTACTCAACTGGCTGCTTTCTTTCCTCTGCCTTGACAATTACTGAAAGATGAAGGTCTGTTTCCCTCCCCCAACTGAAGTGCTTTCCCTCTCACAGCACTTAAGAATTCTGTGTCAAAAACCCTCATTCCCTGCTGCTTCCCTTCTCCTGCATAGCCGTGACTATCCACAGAAAGCAAGCAAGACCCACTTGATGCCAAACACTAGTCCCCCTCGTGCTGTAGCCAGTGCCTTCCTTTTGCAACTTATTTATAAGATTTCTGAAAAGTTACAATTATCTCTGTATCTATCACTCAATCATCAAACAGGCTGAAGTTACAGAAATCCAGCCACCTCTGCAAGAGGAGGATGCTACAGCTGTGACATAATTACATTATCAACTTAATTAAGGAAGTGAGTGAAATGAAAAAGAAAACAAAACAGCCGAAAGAGAAGGCTAGAGGTGGGAAGGAAAGGTGGGATGGGTAGCATGCAGAGGATGTGTTAAATTTAGCTCTAAGTGGTTTAAAAAAGGCTCTAATGTATCATAAAAATCCCTGGGTTTTCATCCTGCTTTGAGCAGCTGCTGGGAGGGCTGGGGTGGGCTGAGGGGACCCCCAGAAGGTGCTGCTGCCATGCACCCCCTGAGCCCCCGAGGCCACAGCCAGCACAACCAGGAAAACCACACAAAGGATGAGCGACTTAACTGTGTTCACTTGTCAGGCCTTGGGAAATCTGGTTTTGCAGAATAAAGGCTCAGCCCTGTTATCCTCATGAGCTGAAACCCCCCATTAACTTCTGTAGGAGTTTTGGGCACATGAGAGCTGAAGGTTCAAGCTCCTAATCTGATTATTCTCACACAAATATATTAATTGTAGAAAACCAACAATGCTTTTCCTAGACAGGATAACAAAAGCAGATCACTGCTCAAAGTATGTCCTTTTTCTTCTGCTTTCAAATCCCGTGTACTTTTCAGTATCAAAAAGAAGAAGGAAAAAAAAAAAGTCCTCAAATCCTTTATTTGATTTCAGTGTACAACTATGCTCAGTTTAAATGTCACCCATACGCAGAACAGTGGTTGCACCAGAGCAATCATGGCAAGATGTCTAAAGGGGTGTCAGCAAATTGGACAGGGTATAATTTTAGTCAATGTGTTCTTGTCTTATTTTAGTTCAACATCATTTCCCAGTTGCAATTCTTTTGAGTGACACATGGAATGCAAAACAACATAAAAGGTCTGCCCTGAGGCAGATATGTGTCCATGTAGGACTTTAATTATTCTTTTTGAATAATGTGTAATATGCAAGCCCAATTTCTTGCATAAAAGTCTGATGAAAAAACTGTGTATCACCTGTATAAGTGTTTTTATGATAGACTTCATATTTTTAGAAGCACTGAATTTGGTAAAGGTCCTTATTAGTCCAAGTACTCTGGATTTTTCAGGTAACATTTGGGAGAGAAAGCAATTGTTCCTGTGGTGTTTTGCAATGACATAATTTTTTTTTTTAAGGCACTCTTTTGTTCATTCAACTGCTGTGTGCTTAAAGAGCACTTCCATCACAGGTATAGAGTGCTATACCTGGAAGATTTTATACGAATGCTTTCTTTTACTCTGTTGCCTAACACCTGTAAGCTGATCCTGCTTTATTTACATCACTTTTATACCAGTGTGATTCCAATGGCTTCATGGAAGTGGGTTCTGAGCAAAATCAGTCAGATCTTTTCCTTCTAAGAACTAATATTAAACTGGCTCTTTAGGTAGCACTTGGTGTATCATTTTAGATTAGCTGATAAAAAATAATGAAAAAGATGTGTGAATGGAAATGTAGATGGTAATGATGAAATATGCTTTTAATATTTAAAAAAAAAAAAAAAAAAGAAGCCAATGTGAAAGCAAATTAAGGGTGTTGCTGCAGTTTTGCTACAGACTGTGGGTCTGATTCCTGAGCTATGTGAGCAGCTTTTGACATGTGACAGGAAATTTCCTCCTGGTGCTTAGGGAAGGGTTTACTGGACAGTTAGTAAAGGTCTAGGTGTGCTCATACCTCGGGAAGGAGAAGGCATGAGGATTTGGGAGTGTTGCTTTATGGACAACTGAGGGGTTCACGGACAACTGATAAACATGAAATTTGACCACAGAATCCTCTATCTCCTTTGATCACTGCTTTCTCAAAGTTCCTTCTAGATTTCTTTTTTTTAATTAAATAAATAAATATGCAAACCTAAATATTTGGATAATAAAGTACGAAATGAAAAAATCTGAGGGCACTTCTGGGTGAAATGACAGGAATTGAAGCAGAAGGAATGGGGTTTCTGGGTGCACCATTTTTGCTGCATGTTGGACATTAAATAAGAACTTTTGTATAGATCAAAATGTGACCGTGGAGCTTGCTGGGTTTGTCAGGATCTCAGCACAGCCCCACAAAGTTTGGATTCCCCTTGTGTGCTGCTGTCTCCCCCTTGGAGTAATCTTCTTGTTTATTTGGTCACTGGATGGCTCTGTTTTTGGAGGGATATTTTGGTTAGCATAAACTATTGGAAGACTGTTTGGAGAAAAGCTCTAACCCATCCTGAAATCAGTGGGATAAAAAGCTCTTTGTTTATAACTGTTACTAGTTTAATCATTTAGATGAGACGAACTTGCACTTCTAGCCCTGAGTGTGCTCTGATTTCCCCACAAACATGTGTTGTGGGATTTGCATTGTCTGCAGTGGGAGCCGCACAGAGGGGAGCGAAATACTTTCCCCATCTTTTCTTTTTTTTTCTTATTATTATTATACCTTATTCCCTCAATTTATCCCATTAAACCAACACATAAGTAGAGGAGCTGCTGGATTTTGACGGTGAAAAAAATACATCAAATTATCCCGCTGCATAAGAAAAGGTAGGGAAGAGAAACCCAGAAGGCAGCAGCTGGGATCAGGTTTCGTTCAGCTGATCTAAACCAGCCTTGTTGCAGCAAGTTCAATTTTCTCCCCAAGTGTCTGCTCCCTCTGATGTCCAGGAGGCTGTGCTGGCCGGGAGCCCGCTGACTGGCAGTGACCTTGTGCTAAATGTCTGTCAAAAACGGGCACTCTGAATTCAGTGGGATGAAAAATAAGCATTTGGTGCCTTTCTTTAGAAACATAATAGACAGCTTCGCTTTCACACCTCCTAATAGCCTTTTTTAAAAATAGTTTCTCTAGCAGGATGCTTTGGTAGCGCTTGAAGATTTACGTGTCTACAGTTTCCAGAATTTGTTAGGATTCCTTGCGTATTGTATATGGTTTTTTATCTTAAATTTCCTGATGCCACACTGTGACGCTGCCAGTTTAGCAACTCCAGCTGTTGTGAGTCATGAGGGTAGGCTGTGGTGGTGACTGGATCACAGAGACAGGGAAATTTGGCAAATCCAAGCATTAACCCTTCCGAGCCATCTCTTTAGCTCTACCTGTTTGCAGGAATAGCAAGCACACTGTCCTTTTCCAGGAGGCAGTGCTGGCCTCAGCTCGCAGGGTGTACCAGCATCAGGTGGCTCTTTTGGTGGCAGTGGTCACTAAGGAAAGTCCATGTGGTTCATTGGGTGTGTTTGGTTTTGCCAGTTCCCTGCAGCTGCGTAGGGAAAGGGCAGAGCAACTTCTCCCACCGCAGCCCCCAGGCCTCCAAATTCCTCTTGCCTTTCAGGAAAGGAGTGTCTTTTTTACGGGATCCCACTGTTATTCATTGGAAAGACGGGAACAATTTTAAGCTTCCAGGTCTGTATAAGCTCTATTGAGAGTGGAAATTAGTTGAGGCTCCCTGTGGCGTATGTGACTATGGAAGCTACAATGCTCATTTGTCCTGCTGAGCAGTTCTTGTATGTGCTTTACTGGCTGCAGAAGGGTTTTTTTTTTTTTAAGTTTTAGGGATTTTTTTCAGGATTGCAAAGATCTCCAGTGGAGAGCGATGTGGCAGAACTGAGAGTTCAAGCTAACCCTCAGTCGTGTGGCATAGTCTTCCAGAGTTAGGGTAGGGAGGTTTAGATGTATGCTGAGTTAATGCAGTTGTGGAATAAATTAACTATCTGTTGCAGCCAAGAATCATGAGTCTGCATTTCAGGGCCTTGCAATGGAGAGGGGGGGAGAAAATAGAAAAAGGGATTGGGGGGGGAATTAAAAATTAGGCACATGCAGACAAATCTCTTTCTTTTAAAACTGGATTAATGGTGCTCTGTCTCTTTGATTGAAGACAGGATAAGGCAGAGCAGAATTTTTCATTTCTTGTCCCATCAGCAGATCTGGGCAGGTGAGGGAGCCCTGCCTGTGCACCTGGGCACTGACCCACTGACCACCTCCCCTGGCCCCAGAGGATGTTCTGTCTCTGCCTGAAGCAGAAGGACTCCACCAGGAGCCACCAGCCCACGGCCAGGTCCTGCTGCCATCACAGGGATGAATTTGTTTTCTAAAATCTGCCTCCAATCCTTGGGCACAGCCCTGCGTGAGGCCGGGGTGCCAGGGGGCTCCCCATGGGCTACAGGCTGTCAGAACAAAGCCCTGAGTTTTGACTCCCTATTGTATGTCAGTGGAGTGTCTTTTAAAGCCTCAAACCAGCCAAAAGCTCTCACACCCTCACCCTCTCCACCACCCTGGATACAGAAATAGTCAGATCTTTTTGTTCATGATTAACTGACTCATGCTTGGAAATCATCAATTTAAAACCCATTTCAGGCAAAGTTACTGGAATGTTCTTTCCATGGACATATCAGGATATTTAAATTATAAAAGTCTTCAATAGATGCTGAAAATATCCTTAATATTTTTCTGAAGATATAGTAAATTTGGTGCTAATTATTGTTATTTGCATCCCCCTCCCCCTCCAGAAAGGGTCTCTGAGAAGTAGAAAGAAATTTGGATACATAATGTGCGCTGACAGCTCCTACAGTGTGATGGGGAGGGACAATTTGAGACTGTCACAGGGCTATGCTCAGCTTCATAGAGATGGGATTTCTCTACATGCTAAAGTATGAGGAAGGCTAAATAACTCACAGGTGTCAACGGCACCAAAGAATTATGTGTGTCTGACCTATGAAAGAATAAATCTCATTTCCTGCTTAAATCCATGAGGCATCCCTTTAAGTTTAATAAAAATGTAATATTCCCCTCCCCCCAATTACTTTTACAATTTTCTTAAATTTATAAACACAAGATTTTTCCAATTTTTAAATTTTTTTTTTACTGGTAGATTGTGCTCTTTAGTATCATTTTACATAATTTAATACAATTTGTTCCATCCATTGGTTTTCATGGAGATACAAGCTGTTCGTTTGTGAGAAAGCTGGCATAGGCACGAACGTTGGCAAAGAGTCACCTCCAGGAGTTTATTCAGATTTCAAAGTTGCACGGGGGCACCGGCCATTTTGAAGGAGATAAATGTTAACGTGGCTTCTTTCTTTATCTTCGATAATATTTATTTGATTTTTTTATTTTTAACATAGGGTTGACAGCCTCTCCCTTCCCCCCCCCCATTCCTCAGTCCTTGGCAAAGTGAGTCATTGTTATTTTGTCAGCTGAATCGTGGTCACAGAAAATAATCTAAGCTTAAAAGAGCTGCTTTCTCTGAAATGTGTGTTATTGAATGAAAAGAACACAGGTGTTTCTTAATTATTTGTGCAGGAGGAAAAAGTGGTGCTGAGCGGATGAGCTGTAATGATTAACACGCTGAGGAGGAGAGGCAAGAGAGTGAGATTCTCCTTTCTTGCCTCTGTGCCACCCTTTCTGCCTCCCCCTGAGTGCCACAGGCAGTGTGGAGAGGCAGAGGGGACTGCTCCCCAGAGAGGAGTCTGTTTGGCTGTCAGATGTCATAAAAAGCATCCCCTTGGCTGGGATGGGGTAAGGAATTCAGTGAATCCTCTCTCTCTGCATATTGGTGATAGTGGGGGTGGCAGTTCCCATTGTGAGCCTTCTCACAGAGGGTCTGTACACTCCTGCCTGGGGGAACCAAACCTCTTCATCACGGTTTGCCACCACCAGGAAGATGAAAGATAGAGCTTTTGGGCTCAGCAGCCATGAAGGCAATGTGCCACCACCTTACATCACTCCTAACCTCAGCTCTGTGCTTCCATTCGGCATGTTGGGTATTTTAAACTGCCCTAACCTGTCAAACATTCATTATTCTGGTGTAGATGCTGGTTCTGGAGGCTGGCAGCATGAAAACTGAGTTGTGTTTCTGAATGAGGACCTGAACCTACTGTCTTGCAGGCCCATGGAGGTTATGTCAGCTGGATGCCATACTTGGGTGCTTGGTGACATGTTTCTATCTTTGCCATATGTTTCTGTAGTGCTCAGGTGTGAAAGAACCATTTTGATGGCTGGTGGTGCCCTCAGAGAGCATTGCCCTCCATCCTGTGTGCTCCACAGAAATACCAGGGAGGAATTATGCAGAATAAAATACTAAACCAAAAGGAAGCAGGGCAGTGGAGCTGGCAGGGTGCGGTGATCAGAGTGGGAGGTTAGCCAAGACTCTCAGCTGAAGCCACCTCCTCCTGAGAAATGTGATGAGCACAGATTTTTAATGATTTCAGGTCACTGGTTACCCATGGTTTACACCAGCACTGTAACCCTCTCCCTCACTGAGCCCATGGGGACATCAGGGCATGATTGGAGGTGCCCTGTCCCCTGTTCCAAGCAGAATTGTGTTTTGACAGTGCCAGATCACATGTTCCTGAGGCAGGATCAGGCATCCCATGGCACAAATGCTGCTCAAGTCATTGAGGGGGATTACTCAGCTGAAATTTGCCTGGTTACTCATCAGGGTGAAATAGAGTCAAATTCTCAAATTTGTACTTTGTTCTGTTAAGCTGAAACGTTGTTTCTCAAAACCTTGCCACTAAACAGAATGAGCTTTTTGATTTTTCCTTTGTAATGCTTTGTTTTTTTTCTTTTTAGCAAGCTCTGGCACTTCTGACTGTAGGGAAGCATTCCATAAGCATCAGTCCCAGCCCCAGAGCCTATATTGATTCCCACATGTACTAAATGATACATCAGTGCAAAGCCTCCTATGGAGGAACTCCTCAAAGGTGGAATAGCCTTTATTTAAATAGCAGCTCCCTATTATGAATGATAGTAATAATATATATATATTTATAAAATTTTGCCCCCCATCTCCTGAACCCCATTTCAATGAGTCTTGCTGCTTATACTGAACCACCAGCCTGATTCTGGACTCATCTCCCAAATCTGGTGGAGAGTGTGCTGTGTCTCAGTGGCCCTGTTGATCTGATACCTTGTGCAGTCAGGGAAGTTTCCTTTTTTTCTGTTTCCTGGTTTTGGTGCTTTTTGTAACCCTATCAAAGCAACCATGAGCCTTGTTCTCTCCTCTCCCTGGCCATCTGCTTGAAGCATCTGGTAATCAGGTGCAAGCCCCCACATCCAGAGCATTCATGCTTAAATTTGCAGCTACCTTGCCACCCACATTGGCTTTTGTTATAGTGCCAAGATGTACCTCTTTGTGTACTCGATATGAGAGAGGCTTAAATTCCACCATCAGCCTACTGAAATTGTGATGGGCCAGGGTGACATTATCACCTTTGAACATAGATATGTATCAGTCTGCTCCCATTTTTCTCTGCTAGAGTCTCCAGCTAATCTCTGCTCCAATTGCTCATCATACTCAAGCCATGTGTGTGCTGCAGAGGTACAGCTCCGAGTTGCAAATAATTTCTCAAAGAAATATCTCAGTCTAAAACATGATGATGCTTAATGTGCACTTGTCATTTCTGGGATTCTTCTTATATCCCTTTTTCCATCTGAGTAATCTCTGTGTATGTGTCTCCATATAAGAGACAAATAGAGTCATTGTTCTGCTCCATATTTTAATTCCATATCTGTATTTTAGGGACATTGCTGCCTTCCCAACAGACTGACTAAGTATTACAAACTGCCAAATTTAGGCTTTTGGAAGTGGCTGCTACTGAAATTGCCCATTGAATTTAAGAGCAGACAAATAATTTCGTCAAAAACACAAAAGCCAATGACCTTGAGCACTACCCCGTCCCTTACAAAAGGATCCCTAAAGAAGAAAAGCCTCACTGTTGCTGATTTGTATTTCTGCAGCCTCAGAATAGAAAAGAGAAAAACATCTTGACTTCTGATTTTCTACCACATCAAAATTTTCATATGCGCTCTATCTGTTAGAGTAGAAAAATCAAACTGAAGCACCGGGTTGTGGAAGGACATGGAGACGTAAGGTATTTGCTGTCTCCTGCATTTGGATGGAAACAGTGCCCATCTGTTTGAGTAGGACTGTTTTAATAACACAATTAGAGCTGCAGACCAAAGTCCCAGGGTGAGGTGGTCCCTGAGCTGCCCCACCTGGTGCTGGGCTTGGAGAGCCTCTATTCCCAGGGCAGCATCTCCAGACCAGTCCTCCTGGGCACCCCCAGCAGACCCTGGGAGCCTCCCAGGGGAGCTCAGCTTTTCCTGGCCTCTGGAAATCACCTGTGCCAGGTGTGAGACATGCCTGGGGATGTCCTCAGTGGGGTCTGCCCAGCCCAAACTCGGACCTGCTCCCCACCACAGGCACACCAGCAGCAGGGGCAGTTTCTAAAATTTGGTGGTACGGGTTTTAGCGAGTATCACAGAGCAGTGGTTTGCTGGGCCTCATGCACTGGCTGTGTCAGCTAATGAGAAATGTAGTCAGGAGAATGGCAGCAAAGAAGTACAATTCCAGAATGATTATATAAATCAATCTTAGAAGTATTTTTCTGTAGCTGAGACCAGATTCATATGTAGAAGGGAGATGATAAGATACAAACCAAAACCAGCAGCTCTCAGTACCTAGTGCAATGAATGCCATTCTTGTGTTCTTAGTATATGTTTTTTATTCCCAGACTGCTTATTCACTGTTGCCATATTCTATTACACCTTTTTTTAATGTGTAAAATTATTTAAAAAAAACCCAAAGATAAAAATACCTATAATGCTGCATTTTTTAAAATTTAAAATTGATTAAGAAACAGCTTTCATCGACATAATTGCTTAGGAAGTTATAAAGTACTTTATTTAGGGGGATTGTTTTTCAGCATTTGAAAACAAAGTTAAAAGGTGAAGAAGAAACCTGCAGCATGTTTGTTTAAAACATGTAATATTTCACCAAATCCTTAGAATTACTTCAAAGATAATAAAACTGTGATTGTTATTTTTTGAACTTGTTTGGTCTAGGTTTTTAAAGGCTTTTCTCATTATGTCACTATTCCCTCAAAAAAATGAACTTCAAGCAGATATCTGTGCACATGAACAGGACACATTGCATCCATGTGTGATTCCTCAAGTTTGGCACAGCGTTGTCACGCGTTCTACAGTCTGTAAACACCTACCCTTACAGATCACCCAGATATTGCTGTGTGTGATTTCCACTGACTATAAGAAAAGACAGTAAGTGCATTAAATATGGCTTCACAGAATTTCTCCACAGAAAGTGCTGGAAAGCCTTCATAGGTTATTTCAAAAGTCAGAAATAAATCCAGAGGGAATTTTCCACAAATGGGTAAAAAAAGAGGAATGTTTAGAAGAGGCCTTATTGGCTTGAGTCATGAAGCTGGCTCTCTCTGAGTGCTGTGCTGTAAGTTTAGTGGGAAAAGTTTGACAGCAATTTAATTTTCATTGACAAATACTGTCATAATATTGAGGGAAACTGTATCAACAGTAGTGGTCGATGCTCAACCAGTCATATGGACTGGACGAGCTTACCATATGCTTAACTACAAACTTCTCTTGGAAAGCTCTTTTAGAACACTTGACAAGCTTAAGATACTAGTCAGTAATGAGCTTGAACAGAACATGTGAAGTTTTACATTTTGTACAGAAAATGGATTAGTGTTGATGTGTTTCCTGTATAGAAGAGATTTGTATGCTGGTATCTGTACAGCTACAATGCCTGCGTGGATTTCCATAGCCTGAGGTTCACCCAGTCAAAGGAAATTTAAAAGTGAAAATGAAAAAAAAAAAAAAAAAGAAAGAAAACCAAACATAATTTATTTCTTCTGCGCAGCATTAAGGTGAGAATCTTTTCATTTATGTTACACAGAGAGTGTTTGAATTTGCAGTTTCTGGTAGTAATGGGAATGCCAAAAACCACAAACCGAGGCAACCCCCCATATTAGCATGATAATTATTACAGCAGGTGATAGGTCCAGGCTTTCATTAATGTGCAGTATTACTACCTTCTCCTTGCAATGAACCTTTTAGTCTGATCACTGCCTTTAGCATTTTTTACCGTGATTTCTGTCTATAATTTCACACAGTCCCTGAGTATCTGAGCTGGTGTCTACCTCCCTGATGACAGGATCAAATCAGGTATCCGAAGATGCAAATGCTTTGTCTTGCATCTCAATGTGTTGTGGTTTTGTTTTGTTCCTTTTCAGTGGGATTTTTTTGGGGGGGCAGGTTCTGATTGCAGCCAAAATTAAGGAGTCTTGGTCTAAACTAAATGTATCCTGTTTTCCCTCTCCTCATCTCCTTGGCACATGGATTTTGGGTCCTGTGCATTTTGTCTTTTTTTTTTTTTTTTTTCCCCCTAATGCATTTTTTCACACTCATAGACATATATATGTGTATGTATATAAACATGCTTGTGTGTGTTTAATGTATTTTTGACTGTGGCCAAGTACTGTGCCAGGTTAGAGACTCAGTTAGATAATTCAAACAGAAGTCTGACCTGATTCTGTCTTAATTTGCTATGTTTTGTTATCATTGAGCCATTTGTAATTTAGTTACATGTAGAGTAGTTCAGTGATGAGCAAGTTTTAACAATATGGAAGGCATAATGTATGCTTACATGAAAAGCATATACAGCCTTTCATTGCACTTTGTACTTGGGAATCATTCTCTTTTTTTCCAGTTTTGCTCTGCTTTCCTCCCTGAAAAGTAGCTCTCCTCATTAGAAAGAATTAAAAAAAAAAATAGCTTTAAAAGTATGAACAGAAAATAGCAGTTTCTATGCTCAGTTCAGCTGTGGCATATTTTCTTAGGGTAAATATTTTGGAAACTGTTTTAATTTCCACAGTTCGCAGGTTTAAAGATATTTTTGTAGGACAAAGGTAGAATTAAGCCTGACTTGTATCCCTTTGCCCCTTTGTAAATCACACGTGACTCCTGAAATGGCACTTTTGAAGAAGAGATGGGGAATCAGGTTCAGGTTTTTTTGTTGGCACGTTGGTCAAACCTCCTGTCACCAAGAACAGTAACTGCCCTTTATTTTCCAGGGAAAGGATGATCCCCTCAATTCTCTCATTGTTTTCACCCCACTATTTCACTATTAAATTTTATTCCTTGTCAGAAACAGGGATTTAGGCTGCTTGGCCTCGAATTAGCTGGGTCTAGATGGTACCATCTGCCGAATGCTCAACAGCTATTAGGATTCTTAGATTTTTAGTGTGTTTTTTTAATGTAGTCATCTGACAAAGAAAAGAAAGCAGAAATGGTGTCCAGCATTATTTATTTTATCAGCCTGGCAAATGAAGTACATTGGCATGAGTGCATTCCTTGTAGTAAGTGCCTGAAAGTACAAGTGTAAAAACAGGCTTTGAAGCTTGCCATGAGATCCTGTTTTATTAACAGACATGCAAACCCACCTGCCATGGGCTATAAATGTTAAAAAAATCATAACTTGGGGTGAGACGGCCAAACCAGGAGCCTTTGTAATGGTCTTTGTAATGGTGTTGGCCATTGTCTTTGGCATGGCACATCACTTATCTGGTTAATCTTAGAAATATTTGTTATCTCTCAGTATTACATCCCTTACCTTTACCCGACCACTGTTTTAACACTAAAAAGGCAAAACCACTTCAAAGAAATGAGAATGCTGCAGGTGCCTGTGGGTGCCCAGCCCTGCTGCTGCCCATCGGGTTCCTGCTCTCAGCACCCACCCTACCTGAGCCAAACCTCACCCCCACACTGCGGCCTCACCTTACTGACCCCTCCCATTTCATTCAACACTACCCTAATCAACAATGTGGCACAGAAGAAAAATCTCCACTATTTTCCTTTGTCCGCCTCTAATGCTGGAGCAGTTTTTCCAAAGAAACCCGCAGGACCTTGCTCTACAATGCTGCCAACCTGGTGTGTCACCACCAGGTTTTTATTCATCCTGCATGAAGAGAAGCATTTATCAGCTGGTTTTGAAGCCTCATTTTGCATTTAAAAGTGAAATAATTGGACTAAAGACAATGCTGTTACATGCTTTAAAAAAAAAACCCAAACAACCAAGTGAAGATGATCTTACATGGGGGGCTTAGTGACTGTGGGAATTTGCTTTTAGATGGAGCAATTCCAAACACTATCGTCATGATCTGGGCTGTTTTGGGTGCTTTTCAAGCATTTATTTGCATTGATAGGATCAAACACCCGGTTCAGAATGGCTGCTTTAAACTCAACAAAACGAACACAGGGATTCACCCAGGGCGAATCCAAAATTGTGTCTGGAGCTTTGTGCCTCCTTTTTAACAAGACCTTTTCTGTGTTCACTTTTTAAATGATGACACCATACTGGGGGTTGTCGTTCAACAGATTGTTGGTTCTTTTAACAATTTGTTCAATGGAGGAGGAGGAGGAGGGATAGAGGCAGCTATATTTGTAACTACTGTTGTTCAGTAGAATAATTGATTTTTCCAGTTTGGCAACCAACCCCCATTTTCTGCTGCTTTACTATTCCCCCCCTCCCCTTCACGTCTTCAACAAAAAGACACTTTTTCCTTCCAATTCTTAATAGCAATTTGTAATCTCAGCTTTCTTGATTGAGGAAACTGGGTCCAAGAAGGAACTAGTGATTTCTTGGTGCTGGTCCAGGTGGGGACGAGCAGCTTTCTCAAAAGCGCCCTGCTGTGTGAGCACCCCCAACTTTCTGCACTGTTAACACAGAACTTTTGACTCTACAGCCTTAGCAGTTGTCATTAAAGCTGTTTTGTTTTTCATAGAAGTTTTATGGAAGGAAGCCCTCAGGCAAGATCTTTATGCTGTTTGTCACAGCAGATGCTGTGCCCATACCTTGCTCTTTGAGCTTTGGTGATACCTGCTCTTGACCAGGGGCAGTTACCAGTAGGAGTCTGACAGTCAGCTGGGGGATGTCCTCTGGGTGCAGGGGAATATTAATGGTTCTGTACCCTTCGATTATGTTTTTAAAAAAGCCTTTGGCTAAATCCAGGAGTTCTTAATTTTTTTTGATTTTTTTTTTATTATTTTTATGCCTGTTTCTCTACCAGCAGAAGCTCTGTATATCAAGGTTCTGATGAGTTATTCCTGAGGTAGATATACCTTCTGATGCACTGCACAGTGCCAAAGCCCCTCTTTGGAACCACAATAAAAAGGCTGTTCAGCCCCTCGAGGCACCCAGCAGTGTCTTACAGGGGTGAATGCAGCCAGATTCTGCTGAACTTTCTGCTTATCATCCTGTTAGCTTTTGGTGTTCAGACTTAATACCTCAAGGACTGTTGAGTGCCTTTTTAAAAAATATATTAATTTAATAATTATCCCAGCTGGAGGCAGCACTCCATATAATATGCTTGCTAGGATATATATTTTTTAACCTTTTTTTTGAGGTGGAAGCTGTTTCTCCTGATTCTTGACTTTCAATCCTGTAGCATCTGGGTGCTGGCCTGGGGTGTGTGGGAGATTTGTGTCTCTGCTCTAAGAAACTTGTGCATTTATTTGCTGCCAAATTTTTAAAGCCCTTTTAATGTAAACACGTACAAATGTCTCCAAAAAAGGCCTTAAAACTCCAGTGCAGAACTATATTTGCATGTTAAACTTAAGAACATATTTAATATATTACCAGTAATTGATTTAATGCCTAAGTAAGACTAACTATGCATAAATTAGTAAAATACTTGCAAGAGAAGTGCAATAATTGCCTTCGAGTGAATGAAGTAGTTAAGGCTTCTATTTACTAGCTTTGTTAAGCATAAATGTCTAACATTTAGACTTCAGCAATTTCTTCAGCACCAGCCCTCGAATAGTATTCAAAAATATGACTGAATTTTGCAAGTTACTGTAATTTGAGGCTTTTTCCAAAGCTTCTAAAGTCAGACAAAGTAATTAAAATAAAAAAGAAAAAGTCCTTTCTTTTCCTCTCGTTTTTGATTATTGCAAATTGAGTATAATAATCTTGGTTAGTTTGAGTATTAGAAAGGTGAACATGCATCATTAACAATAGGATTTTATGAACATTTTTGTAATATTATGTAATATTTAAATTTATGTTGCCTTTTTTTTTTTTCAATTTTACATGTAGTAATTAATTTTGTCTTACTGACAGATGATTCTCAATGACTGATTTTCAAGAAAAAACCCAGACAGGTATTTTAACCCTTTGTTTTCATTCTAGACACCTCACATTCATGGGTCTGGTTGTAATTAAGGGGCCCTGCACTTGGCTTAATTGTGGATTAAAGTAAAGTTTGTGTGTGTTTCTATAGCTGTAACTTCATGCTATCCTTTCTCTGCATGGGTGGTGGGAGTGTGGACAGAGATGTCTGCTCTTCTCTGAGCAAAATATCCTCATGGTTTGGGTGCACTGCCCAAACCACCCCCTCCTGTTTTTGGGGTAACCCATGAAGGAGTGTGCTGGCCAGGCAGTGGGATCCCACCTTTCCTCTCCACCCTGCAGGACATTCTGAACCCACCTTGTGTCCCAGCATGAAATGGGGTGTTGGTAATGTTTCCAGAATGGGAAAGGAATAATGTGCATCTCCCATTGGGAGTGGATGGGACTTCCCAAGAATCAAGGGAGGGAAGGGCAGGTGTGGGGCAGCCAGGACACAGCACCTGTAACACAGAGCCCTTGAGCTGCTGCTTGAGTGTGGTGAACTGACTCCTGCTTCCTTCTTCACCCTCCCTTTCCCTCCTATTGATCCCCCTCTTAGTCTTGTGTATTTCCAGTATTTATCACACTGTGCTTGCAGAGGGTGACAATGCCACATCTCTTGGGACTTCCACTACAAATCACTGTTTTTAAGGCTAGACCCTGGAGGTATGGCCCTGAAAACACTCAAGAACAAACATGCATTCTGAGATAGGCAATAAGGGCTGTCCTTTGAGTTACAGACAACTGTAGACACCAGACTGTCACTCGCACTGTGGCTGTACTGTTGCGTGTAAATCCCATTTGTTTCCGTGGTAGTTGGAGCAACAGAATTTCTGGCCTCCCACTTCTAGTAACTTCATGCTGGGTTTTTAAGGCAGAAACATCATCAACAGTGTATTCCCTTATGGTCTTTTTTTGGGGATATATTTTTGCTTGGGAAATAATAAACCTCCCCACCAAAGTACCTGAAGTGAGCTGAGTATGAGGGCAGACTGCAGAGGCTTCTGGGCAGTGGGGCTTCTCAGCAAGCTCAGCTATGGGGTGGTTCCTTGTGCATCCTCTGGCACCTCTCACTTAGCTGCTTTCACATGTTCCGTGCATGAAAATTCTCAGATTTGAGCCGGCTTGCATTTTTTCCTGGCCCATGATACAAATTAACAGTCTTTATTTTATAATATTTCATTTGAATAGCAGCTCTCATAGTTTTAAAGTACTGAAGGATGAAAAGTCAGGAACATAATTGCACTGTTTGGCTTTTGTTCTGAGTGAGTCACGGTGTAATATTTTTCCACAGGTTGCTAATGCTGCCCTGGGTTGTGCGTGACATTGACTATCATCTCTGTGCAAAGAAATCCACTTAAATTCCATTAGTGCCTCCTTTTCCTTAGCTTCAGCTCGTGCCCATTGTTATTAGATGGGGCTGTAACTTGAGGCTACTTCAGCAGTGGTGTTATCCCTACCTGGACTTCTAAGGAATAGTGACCTGCTTTGGATTCTAACTAACTGGGGTAATTTTGTCACTTGGCTTTTTGGATGCTCTGTAGAGGCACACTGGTAAAGGTAGAGGGTATGGTACAGAAAATGTTTCCTTGCTGTCCTGTTAAACAGTGCAGGAATGATTTTGCACAGTTAGTCAGTTTGGAAATTCCAGAAATATCTCTGATTCTTTTTTTATGCTGACATTGGGTTCTAGGCTTTTGAGTTTAATTTCTCATTTCTCACCCTGCTTCTGCCCTTCTGCCTTCACTAAGAAGAGCTGCAAGTGTTGCCTGCCTTTTGTTCTTACCACTATGTCACTTGACATTTTTTCTCTATTGAATCATATCCCATCACTTTCCTTGCTCACTAAAAGGCAGGCTGGATTTTTTTATTTATATGTTGTCCCTTAATTCAAATTGTCTGCTGCTTCTCCTCCATTTCCTACTCTGAATAAATTTCATCCCATTTTTTGCATGCTGTTGAAACAGAAGCTGAATGAACCGAGGTTCTGCAGTGATCTTTTGGGCAGGCCAGCTCTCCCCTTGCACACTCTGCTCTTGCTGTTAGCATGCAGAGCACTGTGCCCTCACATGCTGTCCGGGTCGTGATGCATTATTTAGCTCAGCCTCTCGTCAGAACTTACAGCCTTGTAGCCTGTTAAGGGATCATGTGGCACTACCTTTCAGAGAGCCCACGTAAATCATGGTCATGGATTCCTTTGATTCTTTTTGAGTTTGGTTTTTTTGCTTTATTTTTTTTCCCATGAGGTGCTATTTTTTTTTTTTCAAAATATTCTATTAGTTTTGTTACGTATGATCTCCCTTTTGTGAATCCATGCTGAATATCTTTAATTAAATCATAACTTTCTCTATTTTGTCCCTGATTAGTGTTTCCAATATCTTTCCCACTGCTGAAATCAGGCTGACTGGTGTTTAATTTCTTTGATCTTCCCTAGAGCTGCTGTTATACATAGGTGTCACATTAGTCCTTCCATCCCCTGCTTCCGAAGGTGCTCCACAGATATTTGCTAAAGTCCCCTTGCTTCTGCCTCTTCCTTCCAGATTCTCGCTGTCATCCCATCTGCAGTATTCTTTCAGATTTTAGCTGCTTGAAGAAGTGCATTTTTACAGCTTCAACTTTTCGATTTATGAATGTTTTTTGTCCTTGGTAGCTGCTCCAGGTGTTGGTGTTTGCAGGGTTGCAGATCCCCGCTGGGTGCCTGCGTTGGTTGGCTGGTGCAGGTGCAGTGTAGGGCGGCCCCGTCCCATCCTCTCCATGTGCACCCCAGCCCCTGATAAACCCTGCAGTTCTGCCTCATGTGCTGAGGCCATTGTGCTGCTCTCAGACCATGCTTCCTCTTCAGCCTGAGATCTTCTGCTTTGCTATTTTGGATTTCCCAAGACAGACCCCTCTTCTCTGACCCTTCATGTATTTTTGTCAGGCCGCATGTGTATTTTCTGCTGATATGAACTCATCTTTGAATACTTGCCATTTCCGTATGGAGTTGTTTCCTCCGCTCCTTTATTCCGTTCAGGGTCTGCTCCTCCTCTCATTGAAGTCAGCTGGGAGTTTTGCCATTGCCTTCCTCGAGAGCAGCAGTGAGCCTGCGATCCACTGACACTTCCAGCACGCTCTCAAAATTAACCCTGCTGAAATTGAACCTCGATACTGAGCTTTATATTTTAGTTGTAAATCCAACTCTAACTCCTTGAATGCTGCTTCTGCTTGAAAAATGGCTACTATGAAGAAGTCCATTAATTTTAATGTAACTCCCCATGGTTAGATTTGGGTCATAACATTTCCACTGTCATGACTGCAAAAACAACATCAATAGAAAACTCAGGTTTTCTGGATGTTTCACCAGATGCACCAAAATCTGTTTGTCCTTCTTCCCTGTCACTAGGAAACTTCTCATCATATGAAACTTGCTCAAATAGTGTTTAAATCTTCACAGAGAGAAAAAGAAAAATCTATGAAAACCAGGTTAAGTACAGGATTTGAGGGCAAGAGGGATTGATTTTTAAGAGTAGTATGAACACTTTTATTTTTCCTTTGCAAATAATGCTGAGAGTCACATGCCCCTGTCCCCACAAACCATGGTGGAAATGAACCCACAGGACCCGTGACTTCAACCAGAAAACTGCTGCTCTGTCCTTAGCTCACCCCACTGTGAGGAAGGCTGGTACCACATATGGTATGTAAGCTCACACTCACTTCTCTGAGACCATGGAAACCCGAGCATGATGGAATACATCAGGGATGGAGTGGCAGCCTTGATTGCGAATATTTTTTGCTAAAGTCAGACACTGAATGTTACTGTAATGACATTTTATATCTCTCCTTCTATATTCTAGCAGAGGGAGCCACAGGTGTTCCACTGGAATTACTCACACATTTATAGAATTGGACATTCTGTCATTAAATGGACTTAAAACTAAAAAGCCTTTGTCTGCAAAAGGTGGCCAATAGAAAGGGACTTTGGATTATCTGATATCCCATAACTTAATCATATGGCTCTTAAGAGTAGGGCATAAGCAGCTGTGTCTCGCTAATATGCATGCAATATGTGTAAAGTGATATGCTTTAATTCTAAACTTGTTTTTAGCAGGAAGAAAAAAGCGTTTAGATGAGGAACATTAAGATTCAGCATTAACCATTTTTTTCCTCGGGGCAAAATTATTCATCACCTGATATTTATTAAGGCAACATTTTTATTTTATTGCTCTGTACTGTAAAGAGTCTTTCCAAACATTCTCAAAGTTTTGCAGGGAAGTTTTATAGGCAGACTTGCAGGCTGCATTTAAAGTGGTTTTCAAAATTTGAGAAAGACAGATAGATAGATAGATAGATATTTTCCTTTTCCTAAATAGCAATGTTGTCAAATCTCATACTGGAAGTAACAGAGATAAGCAGTCATTTAATTTATTATTTAATTTTAATTTTTTTAATCCATCCTCCCACATTATATAAACTTGATTTCTGTATTGAAGTCTTAATTGTTAGTTTGTGTTGGTTTAATCTCTCTTATTTAAGTATGTTTGCTTTAATAATATTAAAAAAAACTAAGACAAAGAAACTGTAGATTAGAGACTTTATTTTCAGGGTAAAATGATACGGATAAGTGAGCGTCAACTGACCAGAAATTATTTGCTTCTGTCTGTTAGACACGTAATGGAGTCATTTAACTAGTCAAATTAGGAGCTGTAGAAATGCACCATGCTTCATTACTGAGTTCGAATGGGCACCATTTTACATTTACGTCAAAAATTATCTCATAGCAAATTAATGTTTTCATTGTGTGGGGAAGCGGGAGCTGTGCAGTATCAGCACCACCTAGAGGATGCGACACAGATGGCTTGGAGATGCCGGCCGCAGCAAAACGGAGACAAACACATTATCTCTAAAAAGCAAAGTACTTCAAACAGGCTGCTGCCCTCCCCAGAGTAGCCCTGAAAGTTTTGCTGCCTCGTTCTCTCGAGCTACGCCTGCCCCGATCAGCTCACACAAGCTTGTGTTTATGGCACAGATAGGGTCGAGTCTTCTGTAAAATCCTTCAGGGTTGGTACTACAGGTTGTGTATTTGTAATCCAAAGAGATGCTGTTAGAAGTCAGAATATCACTGGAAAAATTCAGAGAATCTGAGCAAACAGGAAGACTTTCCAGGCGAGGTTAGAGGGGCTCGCTCATCCTTGAAATTTCCTGAAAAGCCAGAAAGAAAAAAGGAAGTTATTGAACAAATTGCATTCTACTTTTACAAATGGAAACAGCTAGTGCCTTCAAGTATAGAAAAAGAAACAACGAGGCAAAGGTGAGAGCAGTGCTCAGAGTTTCAGGTTGAAAAGCTGTGGCAGTGAATAACCATCCTGCAGGAACTCAACAAGGTAACACAGAGAATTAGCAGCACCAAGAAAAACTGGGCAGTGATAACTGTAAGTTATTTAAAGCACAGAATGGTTTTGGGTGACTCAACATGTGCTGTCCCAAAGGGGTAGGTGTCCCACAGGAAGAAATATCGAATCCAAAAATAAATTCTAACTTCTCTGTGGAGGAGATGCTCCCAGGTGGGATCGTGGTCCTCCCTGGCAGCCTTTCCAGCAGGGCCAGGGCACCGCAGGCACTCCTGGCATCAGACGAGTGGCAAGGCAGGACATTTTCATGCCTAAGTGTTTTGTGATGAAAGGCTGCAGAGGCTAAGTGCCTCTGGCAGCGTGGTTTAGTGTTTCAATACAACTTCTTGAATCCTGGAAGGGAAAAAAAGAAGTTAGAAGTGGTCAGAGAGGCCTGACTGTGCTCCAGCAGGTCATGCAGCAGGTCTCTGCACAGGGCTCTGCTCTGTGCCTGTCACTGCTCCAACTCCCAGCCCACCAGCCATGGCTTGGAAACCCACAGCAGGGCAGGAGACAGGACAGACCCTTGTCACCCAGCCCAAGCTCCTCTCTACCTGAGCCAAAGAGGGTTCCCCAGTAATTCCTCCCAGGAAAGGCTCCTCTCACACATGGAAACACACAGCTGAGCAGAAATTTGCAGGATTTGAGCTTCAGATATGATCTGCATTAAAGATATGTTGTAAATTGACCAGAATATCTAAACATGTTTTCCAGTCTTATTAAATGTTGTGCATGCATAACTGTATAATTCTCCATATTAATATTCTTAGAAGACGTTTCCAGAACAAAACAAAAACATCCACAAAGTACTTTCACACAAAGGACAGGAGCTAGAGACAAAGATGAGCTGAGAGGGCGAAATAGACCAGAATTCATTTAGTATTACATTTATCTCTGGAGCAAATGATCATTCATTAATTAAAACATTGCTGCCCGTTGGAGTTTGAAGACAAAAATTCTTCATAATTGTTTAAAGTGTGTAATTTTTGTGTTATTTTTCATATTTCAATGAGTTGCTCTTCAAGACTCTTTGAACAATCCAATAATTGCCTGTGTTATTATTTCATGGCTAAGTATAATGTCTTAAACACATACTGAGCTGTAAGTTCAAGAATCTGCCAGTGACTTTAGGGCCACTGTTATGATAATGCCAAACTGGGAGATGGTAGTCCATGCCTGTCAGCAAGTTGTCTTTTGTTCTAGAAAAAGCTTTTCTTCTTATTTTTTTTATGGCTTAAGCTCACTGTAGAAAAGGATTTCTTTGAAACAAAACAGAAAAAAGTTAAGAGCCTTGTTCACAAGTACCCAGGTATTTATTTTTTCTTTTTTTGACTGTAGTGGCACTTTACCTGTTATCATGAATCTTGTCTGCTGAGATAGTTTAGCCTTCATGTTATGTTTACCAAGGCCAGACTAGAGGATCAAATAATTTATAACCATTCCTGTTGGGTTTTATGTAATAACTTTGGAACTCATATAAAGTAATGATCCACAAACTCTTTTAATGTTCATTATAAAATATGAAATATTTCTCAGAACCATTGCAATTATGTGACCAGACATAACTGTTTCACACATGAGTAAATACAGGGAGGTTTAACATAACTTTATTATCTTCCTGTCTTTTCTTCTCATTGATGTGATAATACTGTTTTAATATTTTTCTAAAGAAAAGTTAAGTAATTTCAGAATCTCTATTGAGGCCTAGTTTATTGGTTTTTGTAATAGAGTACTCAAGAATAATTGTATTTATGATTAGACTGATAGAAGTAAATGTTGTTGTGCTGAATAGGGGTAAAATACCCTGAAAGCTTTATATTATTATACAAATATACATGCATACATCAGTAAAAAGAAATTATTAATATCTGTCTGTCTCTGCATTTATTTTATGCTCATCATAGTATCAGTGCACCTCCTCTGGAGACTTTCAGGGGTTTAGCAGTTATTAAAATGTCAGTAGATATAGGATGGCAAAACTCATTAAGGCTACATTAAAAAAAAACATGTCTTGCCTGATACTCAGAGCTAACCTTTAATTTCCCCCTCCTCTTCTGATTTTCTTGGATTTAGACTAAAGTGGGTCCTGCCATAACCTAAACTCTCTGCTGAAGCTGATCAGCTCTTGTTAAACCCGGCTTGGGACTTCGTGGACTTTTCAAGGTTTCCTGCCCTGTTCAGGGTAAGAGAAGCCTCTGAACTTTGTAGCTGGCAGCCCAAAAACCTTTCACATCTCTTTCTCCATGCTGTACCTTCACAGGAGTGATGGGCTCGAGCCTAACTCTGAGCCTGTCTCTGAGTTACAGCACTTGGTGCTAACACAAGGTGGACACAAGGTGCTAACACAAGGTGGAATAAGCCCTCCTAGAAAAACAGTCCTCAGGAAGTCCCAAGCCCTCAGAAGGATGGGCACCTTCCCACCTTCCCCCTCCCCTTCCTTGAGGAGCAGTGGGCAGCAGCAGGAGGAGGGTGAACATGCGTATTCAAACTAGAAAATATAACATTTTTGTTTACCAACACTGGCTGGTAAGATAAAGTAATGGAATTTTGGTCTCCAGCTGAATGGTGCTATACAAACATAATCAGAAAAACAGTTCTTTGGCCAAAGAGCACAACCTAATCAAGAACTCACTTAAAAATGTAAACTATTTTTCCTTGATGTCTTTCCCCTTGCTGACACTTGGGGGTGGGCACTGTGGGTTTGTCACTAGTCTGTGCTGACTGAGGGACAGGAGCTGTGGCAGGAACAGCCCCAGGGGTGACAGGAGCTCGGATGGTGACCACAGCAGAGGACACAGAGTGGGATCTGCAGCAGGGCTTGGGCTGGCTTGGTAAAGCTGAGACCCACTGACAGACCTTGGGGACTTATTTTTCCTATTTTACCTCTCACTGACCACAAAAAAATGGTGTGATGTGGTGCCAAGGAGAGGCTTCACAACAGCTCCATGGACTTCCAGGGCTCTCAAAGGTTAAATCTTCAGTCCCACTGTCCTGCTTGCTTCTTACACAGGTTTTGTGCAGGGCAGGGGTAATTTTCATACATTAAGATAAGTGAATTTAGAAATGTTATTTTCAGGAGTCAGGGATAACCTGCAAGCTACTAAGTGTAGAAGCAATGAATCAGTTATACCCTGTCATTGTGAACAAGAGAGAGGAATTATTTCAGAGAGTCTCTCTGTTGTGTGGAATACTTGTAGGACATTCTGTTCTCCTTACTTTTAAATTAAAATGTCTTTATTTGTCATTATGAAATGCTGGCGTGCATTGAAAAATGAGTCCAGTTGTACTTAGCAGTTGCAAAATGTGATATAACTAATGATACGATGAGAGGTATAAAGTATGCAGAAGATGCAATAGAGCTGGAAGGATACTGGATCTCTATTTTCATATTTGAATTTAGCTTCCTAAGATTTAAATATTAAATACTTTTGTGGTGGAAAATTTTCTTATAATTTTTTTTTAAATTTTGAAATGCAAGAGTTGTATCTATTTTTAGTAATTTAGACATTTTAGTCCATCAAATTAGTCAACTTGCTCATTTTTTCAAGTTTGGGTTTAGCCGGGCAGAGTTACAATAGTTAAATTATTTGACATTGGAAACTAAATTTTTACTTGTTTTTGGCAAGTATGTAAAAAATTAAAATCAGATTGTGCAAGATTTTACTTTGCACATACTAGACTACAGCTCTGCATAGGATAAAGCTCTAAATTTAAGGAGTCAGGAGGAAGATCTGAAGACAAAGGTTTAGACAAAGCACCCAGGCCTTTTTACACCAGAATTCAAAGCACTGGGTAGATCCATAATGGAAAGAGAACTTTTGAACTTGTGCTATGTGCTGGATGTTCACCCTCAGTTTCATTTAACTGTTTTCTATAGAGAAATACATGATTTAGTTAACCAGGGACAGAATTTTTCACTCTGTGCATTTGACCCAAAGATTCACTATCCAGATTCATAAAAAAAGCCTAAAGCCTGTTGATGAGTTTCAACATGTTTAGGCCAAGTATGCATTAAAATATTCCTGACCTGAGCTGATGCTGCAGGTATGAGGAGCAGTTGTGCATATTAAATCTGTCTACGTACATTCTTCACCACAAACAAATTAAATCTGTGTTTCCAGACAAGTTTCACCTTACTTTGGAACTGCTGAACACTGAAAATTCAGGGCATATATGAAATAGTTCAACAAACAGTTTTTTGGAACCTGGACCAAGTCAATTGTATTTTAAAGTTGTCTCCAATGATGAATGGATTTATCATGAGCACATTACATGTGCACCTTTAGCATATGATCAGAGATGTCTTAGTTTATTATAGCATTTTCCTTGTGATATTATGAGCTAGAAAACCTATCTTCAGTTCTGTCAGCATAAAAACTGCTCAGCAGGAGGTGAAGCACATGAAGCAGTTTCCAGGCCTCTTAACATACACAATTCGTGCAGCTGAAAAGGTTTTGATAGCTTAACTTTTTTTCTTTTTTTTTTTTTTTTTTATTTTTTTTAACATTGGATGCCTAATGGTTGACTTTTTGCTGCCATCTTGAGACACTGAGATTTTTTTTTTCTTAAGAAAGAATCTTTCATTATTTCCCACCCCCATACAAAGTTAAACCAGCCTTTTCTGTTTTATTAGGTTTTGGGGAAAAGATGACATCAGAGGTGAGAGGGCTCTATGTGGTTAAGAGCAGGGTATGATGAGATCACCTAGGCTGAGATTTCAGCTAACATTAACTATGCTCCTGCCCTGTGGTGATTTGGAGAAAGAGCACTAAAGTTAAGAGCACATGGCCCCAAGGCAGCCATCCCACCTGCTGATGGCTTGGTGCAGGGTCCATGACTCCTGCAAAGGAGCAGTGTAGCATAAGAAGTCTTATTTGCTTTCTTTCTTTCTATTTTTTTTTTCTTTCTCCCTTTGACTTGGGCAGGAGGAAGGAGAAGGAGAGATTTCTTCACCTTTGCAAAAAGTCAGTCTTAACTGCCTTGCTGGGTGAGCTCCCAACCTCCCCCATTCTCCTGCTTTGTCTTTCTCTCCAACCCAAACACTCCTCTTGCAAAAGGGTTCTGCCGTTTCCAGGCATTTGCTTAAGGGTTTGTCTCCACCTCAACCTTTCCTTATTCTGCCAGCAAAGGGAGAATCCCTTTCAAGGGACAGCAGGAGCTAATTGCCCCCTCGACCCCTGCTCCCTGTTCCCCACCTCTACTAATAGGACTCAGCTGTCACTTCCCTGAATCTGAATGCAAGAGCCAGCAGCTGATCCTGGGATGATTTATCAGGAGAGCCCCACATTTCTATATGGCTTTTCAAGTATGCCACCATATTTCAGGATCACTGAAAAGGGCAAGTAGGTCCAATGACCTACTTACGTGAGACCAGTGACTATGAATAACATCGCTGTGGTGATGAACGTGCCACGACCTGTAAAATGCAGGGAGTTTGTCTCTCTGCTTTTTTTTTTTTTTTTTTTTTTTTTTTTTAATTGGTGCTGATTTTCTGAAATGTTCTATAAGCTTCCATAAAGTCTGGAAAATATTGGAGGGTATTTAAGTAAAATTAGCCACGAAAGTATGTGACCTGCTTCAGAAATGAGGTAGATAATGTTAGTGTTGTGATGTCCCCCAGGACTTAGCTTATAATGTATCTTTGGTCATACTCAAAAGAAAGCTAATTTATGGCCTTTCAAATCAGGACTAATTAATATAAAATGTTCTTATTTTATATGATAAATTCCTTTGTAAAGAATTTTAATGATGTGTCCTTCTGAATAATTTTCTCCGTAGTGTAGGATGTGAATATGAAACATAAAAAAAAAAAAAAAAACACACAGAATTTTTTGGTAAATTTGAAGCCTTGAACATAAATTTAGAATCTGGGCTTCCTTTTCTGAACTGTGTTGTTCACAGCAATCCTTGGTCTGTTGGTGTTATCCCATGTATGAGATGTGAAATCTGCTGTCTTTAGGCCCACGGCGGATGGACGTGGAGTCGTTGTCAATACCGCTAAGCGTACACCCGGCATGCCGGGCTGGGCTCGCCCTCCACGTTGTCTCCTGGGATTCAGAGCATGTCACTCCTGCCCGAGTGGCAGAGCAGTGATACATCTGCCCTCCCTGCCTGTGACACCTCGCTGTCATGTGGCCCTGTCACCCAACAGCAGCGCCTGTCATCTCGTTAGGAGGCCCGGCACAAAGCGCACATCCGCCCTGACACGCCATCGCGGGCAGCGTGTAGAGAGGGTTTGTTTTACCTGGTGTCCGTGTCGTGGTTTGAAAGCTCATGATAAAAAATAATATCCCTGTAAAGCCACGTTCTGTTCTCAGCCACACCGATGAAAATCCACCATAACTTCACAGGCCTTGCAGCATCTAACTCTGCTTCGCTTGGGCTGCAGCGGGGAGGGAGACTGGAAGAACAAAGCCTTTAGCCATTAATTTCAGCCCAGAAGTTTAAATTTAAAGTCAAGGAGCAGAGTTTATAAAATTTTAGTGCTCTGGCACATCCTGTCCCATATGAGGCATTGCTGCTGTTAGGCAGAGGAGAGGGAAGGGAGTATGCAGTGGAGGTACTTGAAGCTTGCACTGATCTAATTGTAAGCCCACTTTCTTGGGAAAGATAACTCCAACAAGTTTTTGAGCATAGGTGTAGCAGGTACTCTAAGAAAGTTAGGTGTAGCAGGTACTCTAAGAAAAGGAAAGTGTGAATTTTTCTTTTTCAGTCTTCCTCGTGACTCACTCAAGTTATTTCTCCTGAAACACATTGCCTTCTGGACATTTGTAATTACAGGACAGTCACCAAAATAAGATTTTATTGTTCAGTGAGAATGTGCAATTATTTTGCTCATCCTTATCACTGCATGCTGTAATCTGAGGCACCAATCAAAATTATTTGAAATACTGCCTCAGCAATGTAGTACCTTTCTTCATTATACAGCACATATAGAATTGCCATCAAGTTTTGAAGTCAATCCAGAGTTCTGCTCTCAAAGATAGGAGGCTTTGTGTCTGTGGCCATTTAAGCAGTGTTTTGTGGTAGCTAGCCTAATGTTTGGAGGTGAATGCAGGAAAAGACTTGAAAGCTTTTGCATCTAGCAGTGATGTTTTTGTAATTTGTCTGACCATCTCCAGAGGAATTTACCATATTTTAATGAATCTTACCCAGCCTTATTTAGGTCATCAGTCACCAGATGATGGGCCTCTTGGACGTGTTTGTATGTATCTGCAAATAATGTGTGTTTGCACAATTATGTGACTGACACCACAATGTTCTCCTCTTTACTGAGAACATGGGTGCTACTGCTGAATAAATTTTAAATCATGTTCATACTGCTGAAGAGTTAACAGTCTTCTTCTGTGCAGACAGCTCTGAAGGCCCAATTCTATCTGATTTATCGTTCAGTCAACTTTAAAATGCCCCAGAGATCCCAAAGATCCTCTTGGCTGTTGCTGTAGGGGTGGGACTTTAATGAATGTGTTTGTACTTTGATAAGAAATAGTACTTTGTTAAAACATGCAAACAGCACACTTTGCTTTTTTTTTTTTTTTTTTCTTCTTCTTCCCAAGGGCCATCTTTTCTCTTAACTGTTGTTAAGTTCAGAGTTTATCAGCACGGTTAGTATTGGTTAACCTTTATTGCTACAAATATTTCATGTTCTCTCTCTATAACTGCCATCTGGAGACAGTCTGAATATTTTAGCAAGGTATTTATCAGGCTGAAATCTGCACTGAAATTGGCTGAATTGGTAGATATGGATTTCTAGGCTAACTTTTGATAGTCCTGTGGTGAAAAAAACATGTATATTGATTCTCACCAGCTACTATATTGTTAAAATACATAAATGTAAAAATTGACTTAGGAAATAAAAAATAAATGATAGCTATAAATCAGGGAGCTGATAAACAAATAAATATCTATCACTATTATATCTCGGTATTTCCCAAAGATATCTGAAGAGCACTTAATTGTAACTGAGTAATCAATTAGTCAATTAACCTTCTTCTCATTGAATATATATTTGATATAACTTTTTGAAGCTTGGGCTCTAAAAGGTTTGTATTGATTGCAGGATTCAAGGCCATATGTTTCAGTTATTGGATTTGTGTAGTCAAAATTGACATCCTAAGTTCACTAGAATATGTAAATATTTGACTGTAATGAGTTTCCAAGGCTGTTGGAGGGATGCAGTTAGTTTTCCTTACTTTTAAAAACTACAATCTTTTGTGATTATGAAGTTCACCTTAGCAGAACATGTGTCATTTTAATACATTTCTTATTCAGAAGATACAAGCTTATTTTATGGTCTGGCTATGAGTTTTAACAAACTCACTTTTCACACTGCTTTGGATGGAGTTGACTGAGAAACATTTCAGTGTTTTACTGGAAAATGACACAAACTGTGGGAATTCAAATGAAGGTGTTTCATGAGAGCACTTTTTGATTTTGTTGTGGTACTGTGGACACTTGGTGCAGTGCCAGTGGAAGGCTGTCCTTAGCAGGGTCAGGGTGTGACCACTGCCCACCTTCATGGAAAATCCAGACATGTCGCCCCTGAATTTCTAAATTAATCCATTCCTTCCCAGCTATCCTTGGAGTCACCCTCTAGCCGAGCTTCTGGGGGCTGTTTCTGTAGGTGTCTGCACTGGGCACATGAGGATGTGTCATGCAGGTGGGACTCTCCCTTTCCTTGCACACGCGTTTAAAAGGCAGCTGTTGCTTTTACACTCAGCACAAATGAGTTGTAGCTTAAATTGAAGCCTCTGATTTCAACAGTTGCCCAGCTCTAGCAGTTTAGCACAGTAGCAAGGGCCAGCAAAACTTTCACTGTTTACCAGGTCAAAATGGTACAGTGGAATGTGGGGAATTTAACCCTTCTGTTCCCATGAGGGGCACCTGATCTGGAGCCCCAGATACACACCAGGGTAGAAATGGTTTATTCTTTTCTTTTAAATATCATCTTTCCTTCCAGGAGCTGAGCTGTGGTGCTTTTGGGTTAACTTCCCTTAAGGGCCAAAACTGGCTGCCTTGCACAACTAAGCTGAGCTCCTGTCTGCAATGCTGGGCTTCACTCACCATTAGCCTCCAAATCAAAGGCAAGAGGAAAACACCAGCAGAGTTATTGATAAGTTGGGAAATAGTAGTTTATTTATTCCTTTATTCCAATGTGTGAGATACTGTGCATTTCTTAGTAATACTTTTTAAAATTCTGATTGTATCAGGTAGGAAAAAATAGCTGTATAAAGAAAATTCATATATTGAATTATCTTAGATGGTTATCAGAATCTCAAGGTGCCAGGACCTGTCTGTTTAGGACGGAATTTACTGTGTTTCTTCACTTTGGCTGTTTTTGTGCAGGCAGTTTGATGGGTGAGCTTATGAGAGATGCAGTGTTAAGTATTGATAATTTACAAAGATGCAAAACCCCTGCAGCTGTGTGGAACCTTGCTAAATTCCTTCCAGTGGTGTCTGGCTACATCAAAAGAAAAGTGCTATAATGGGTTAATAATAATCCTACTGTCTTCAAAATTTGTTTGATATAGCAGTGCACAAAAATATTCCTTTCTGGCAACTCTCTTGACAACCTTTTGATATTTAGATTTTTTGTGTGTGCGCTTCAGTGTGTAATAGATTAACTTGGCTCTGCGGAAAAGGTCTTTATAGAATCCTTAACTGTTGCACTCATTATTGAATAAACAGTGCTTTCTTCATGGGAAAGAAACCTCAAAAACCTGCAGATTTTTCTCCTCTTAAAAATGCATTCATAATCTAGATATTAGCAAACATTTATATTTTTTTTGCTTTGTGAAAAATATCATAAACCGTCTCGGTTTGACCTTGTTAATGCAGGACCACTTTAGTAATCTGTGCCTAATGATTTTTTACATTAAACCACAGCTTGTGTTGGACCCTTGTGTGTCACAGTAATTTAAGAACAGTCATTTTGCACATTCCGATCCCATTATGTTACATTGTTACTGAATAAAGACTGGTATTATGTTGCTCCTATAAAGGGCAGAAGTGGCCTGAATTTTATCTGCTGAACGAATCAATCTGGATTATGTCAGCTGAAAAGAATTGTGAACTGCAGTCTCCAGCAGATGGGGAGATTTTAAAAATGTATCTGTTTGGTTGTGAATACATTAGCTAAGATAATACCTTGTGGTGACTGAAAAGTAGTTTTTCTCTCTTTTTTTTCAATGAAGACTGTACCAATTATCATTTCAACATAAAGTATTAGGAGATCAATTGGGAACTGAATGCCATTTCCTAATGTTAATACAGTGTTTTATTTAAGCTGCCTTGACAGGCTGTCTAGGCTGTGGGAAAAAGACTGAGCAAATAATGAGTAAAGGGTTTAGAAAAAAGACAGAGGGTGGAGCTTGGCAAACGATGTGAGCTATTCATCAACAACTCAACAAGGATGATGGAAATAATAAGTACTCCTTAAAGAAAAGGGAAAAGGATTTTTTTAAAGAAACAGTTTCCTTTAAAAAAAATATTTAACTCTAACTTTGTATTACTTTCTGATTAGCTGATTTTAAACTTCCTGAAATCAGCAAAAGCTTCCCTTTGAAATGGATAGTCCATGTTCAAACAGCGCATTCTTTAGCAATCAGTTAAAAAAAAAAGAAACAGTGTCTAATTTCCTGTTCATTCGTGCAAATTTCTTACCATGTGGCATTGTCATTTAATATCTAAAGTACATTAATGCATTTCTATAATGCCAAAACCCTCAGACAAATCCCCTGTGTGAAATAATTTGTGTGAACTTTGAACTAACCATGAATAAAATCAAGATCTTATTATGTCCTTTATTTATATGGCACAGAAAAGCTTTGAAACTTAATACTAGCATCAACACGATATGCACATTCACAGTGATGCCTTAAAAAAGGAAGAAAAAAACACATTCAACTTTCCTACATTTTTGTGGGCTTTGCCCACTATTCAGACACCATTACGTTACTTCTGAAAATATTTGTCTTAAAAATCAATAGGCTATTCTAATATTATTGTGTTCTGAGTTGCTAAAATTTCCATTCAGGAGATGTAATTCCACCATCTGTAAAGTTCTAGATTTTATAATACTTATAAGCTGTTTTAATCTATTTTTACTGCCATGTTCTGTCCTGAAATGTCAGAGAGTGCAGACTGGGTCTCGAAATTAACATGACAGTTAAGAAACTTGGCAAGGTTTTACAGCAGATTGTGACATTAACAAAGTACAAAGGAGAATAGGGAAATTAACGTTAATGTATTCTTGCAGACACTATAAAAATCTATATGTCCACGATCAGGGAACTAAAAATAGGGATGTTTTTTATGTTGATGCCATTAAATACAGAGCTTTACTGTGAAAAGAAATTTCCATATGAAAAGCAACTTACTAAAAAGTAATGCTGTAATCCCTCCTCTGGACTGAACAACAGGTTTATGTATCCTAGGTCAAGTAGGCATATGGCTGGTTTTTGGTTTTCGATTTTGTTTTAGGCATTTTTTGAGTCTATGCTGAAACTGATTTGAAAGCACTGTTTTATAACAGCTGTGAAAGATACAGTACTATAGATGGCCTGATAAATGGGAGCAGTTATTAAAATTCACAGATTTCTCAGCAAATCATGTAAAGTCTGTCCTCTTGCACAGAGAGGAGATGAAATAAGTGTTTGTGGTGAACTCTTCTTCAGCCTTGCACCCCCTGAGCCCACCCAATGCCCACCCTGGTGTCACCCCAGTGTGCAGTCTCCCAGCCCATCATGACTGGCCTGGCTCAGCCAGGATGAGGCTCCTCTGAATATATCTTTCTTTAATCAGCTGGAGATCCAGGACATGGTGTAAAACCCTGTCACAATACCCAGGGGAAACACTGGCCTTTGCACTGGGGCTGGGAAGCTCTAACTGTTGGGTAAATCAGTGAAAGCTACAGGGAACAACAAAACCTTCTGACTAAACACGGCTTGTCTTTAGTTTGTCGTCTGAGTTTTTAAGTTGTAAAAGTTACTCAAAGCCTATTCAGCCTGGATCCTGGAGGGCCAGGCCTGAGGCTTTGCAGGCTCCTGCAGCCTGGCACCCACAGCACCTAATCCTGATGGCACAGACAAAACTATGTCTTTTCATCACCACTAATACTGTGCCATTGCTTTGTGGGACGCCGGCCATGGAATATGAAGATGCAGCTCCTGTCTGCTGCCTGGGGAGAGTGGCTGTGGGGGTGAGCTGCCTGTGGCTGAGGGTATCTGCCAAACTCAAAGCTGACCTGAATCTCCTTTTATTTTTCATCTTGACAAGTGGCAGAAGCTGACCTGTAGGTCTACTGGTGCAGATTTGGGGCACATCCTGGCTTGGTGTTGATGTCACCCCCGGGTTCAGCATGCAGAAAGCCCCCACGTTTGTTTACTCAGACCCTTCTTTGGGACACGCTGGGTGACAGCCCTTTAGCAGAGCTGCCATGGGTGAGTGGCACAGCGCAGAGGAGCTCACTATCCAAGGCACGGCCATTTCTCACACCGTGCCAGGCCCCTGGAGCACAGGGGTATTTAAAGCCCCAAAAAGCAGAGCCTGCATTCCCTCACACAGCCCCTCTGCCTCGGGCACGGGCTGGAGGCAGCGGGTGCAGGTGGCAGTGGCAGGGACCACGGCAGCGTTCCCTGGTGTGCCGGGCAGCCTGAGCAATGCAAACATTAATCTCCCGGCTACAAAGGAACAGCATGGATCCATCTGTTACTTTCTTTGCTCTTAATCAAGTTGGGGAGGGAGCAAAAGTTCATGTAGCAAATGTGGGCATGCACTCGACTGGGACCTGAGCTGTGAAGCTGAGATCAAATTTAGAGGCAAAGGGATTTTTACAGGTCTGTGGATCCAGGGTTCCCTATCATTACGGATCTCTTCTTTCACCAGATTTGGAAATGAGAATTGAATTTGGGGATGTGGTATTGGCCCACTCAGCTTTCTGACCGACAACGCTGAGTGCAGACTGCTGTCCCTATTATGACTGTGCTAACAATTGACTTTTTGGTTTGGCTGTCTTGCAGAAAAAAAAATCAATCTCAACCAAAAAGTACTTATTTTTCTAGTTTGCTTAATAGTATGAAGCATAGAAAGTGCTGTGCTTTGTGTGAAATGAGGCAATTTTAGGGAGGGGTGAAATAAGGGAAAAAGCAAAGCACAAAAGCTGTGCAGGGCCAGACTGTCAGAAGAGCAGAAAAGGAGATGACAGCCCTTTTATCTGCTGGTTGAGCAGTTAGAAAACTTATCCAGGATGTAGGAGGCCTGGTCTGAACTTGCTGCTCTGCTGAGAAAAGAGTAACCCACATTTTAGCTATGTATTCCTGCCAGTTTAGTGAAAGAAGAATCCCTCCATGCTGCCTTTGCTCACTCTACAAGTCATCCTTAATGGATGTAGCATTTGATTCCCTTCTTCTTTGAAGTAGCCAATTCTTCAAAAAAATTCCTAGAAAAAAATTGTTTTCTGGAAGGAATTATTGCTGCCCTGGGCAAGAGGTGACCCAGACATAGCCATGACAGTGGTGGGGCCTCCTGTTAGTGAGGTCACTTTTCACTAAACTTAATTTTGCCTGTTTCTGGTAACCAGAATTTTTGAAAGAAGATGAGGAAAAAGAGATTATTTTTTTTAAAACCAGAAGTATTTCTAGGTTGTTTGTATTTAGAAGCCATTTTATCAAGCTCTTAGGATGTCTATATGCTGTACTCAAATAGGTTATCCTGCAATCACATTATCTCAAGAGACATAAGCACCTGTTTATGTGCCAGTTTGGGTGTCCAGTTATGGATGGGAGCAGCTTGGTGACACTTTTACTGTGTCCTAGCTGGTTCTCCAACCCTGTGTCATCCCAGCTTTTCCAAAGAGCATTGAGTGCTTGTTTGTGGATGAGCTCTGGCAAGGCTGGTGGCATGGGGACACAGAGCATGTCCTTGCCCAAGGTGTGCTCTTGGCAGCCAGGAAGGTCAGACAATCTCTGCCTGCATGCACGTGTCTGCCACACAATGTCTGGAGCACAAATCCTGAGGACCAGCTCAGGAGGGAGCTGGGGGTGTTTGGCCTGGAGAGGAGGAGGCTCAGCAGGGATCTTCCCACTTTCTAAAACAACCTGAAAGGAGGTGGTAGCCAGATGGGGTTGGCCTCTTTTCCCAGCAACTACTGATAGGACAATGGGGCATAGTCCAGGGGAGGTCTAGGTAAAGCACTAGGAGGTATTTCTTCACAGAAAGGTATGCCTTGGAATGGGCTACCCAGGGAGGTGGTGGAATCACTGCCCCTGCAGGGGTTTAAGGATTAGATATGGCCCTCATTGTCATGGTCTGGTTGACAGGGTGGTGTTCAGTCGTAGGATGGACTCGATGACCTTGGAGGTCTTTTCCAAATTCACCAAAACTGATTCTTTGGTTTGCAGATGGAGATTCTCAAATGCCACAGGCACAACACACCCCAGAGCTGTTCCCTGTCAGCACTCATGTCCCACCAGTTTCTCTGCTAGCGAGGAAAGCAATTCAGTTGGGCTTGTTGAAAAATTAGGAGCTATTTCTGTGTTTCCCCAAAACTTCAACTGATTTCCATATCAATGACCAGCTTTTCCTCCTACCTTTGTTCAGAGTCATGACTGAGGGAGACGTCCTCTTTTGTGACACTCTGTATGTTCAGGACTTGTGTACACACACATCCAGCTATCTGGGCAGCTTTGCTTCAGCTCTGACTTTTTAAATCCACATTTGAAGAAGCACATCACTTGTGACCCTTTGTGGAGCTGCACCCTAATTCAGGGTAGTAGGTAAGAGAAGAATGACATAAAATAATTTGGCTGTGGTGATCATCTATGCATCAGTGGCAGTTATATTTATTAATTAATCCTCCATTTTTTCAGTTCCATGAGAGGTGAGTCACCCACAGCTGGCATCCTACTCCTAAATGTGGACCTGTAGTACTTGGCAGTGCAGTGACTGCCTAAGGGCCACTCTTTTACTGGATATTTAGGCCTGTGGCATTGCTTACAAGCTTCACAGCTCCTCCTCTCAAGGGCATGCAAATAAAACATTGAGTGAGGGTATCTCCAGTTTTAACAGGAACAGTTAGCCCAAGAAATATGTAAATACTGGGTGTACTTTTTCTGTAATGAAATGGAATAATGTGCTCATATTTCATACTGGTGGACAAAGCTGATTGAAGGCTATCTGAGGTCTCCTGTCAGAGGAAACCTCGTGAATATATCTCTGGGTTTCTCATAGGTCCCTGAAATTCGGAGTGGGAAGAACACAATTGGTTGAGAAGTTTCCTTCCCCTTTGTTAGCTGAGGCACCAGGGATTGAAAACTTCTTGCCTGACATATTCATGTGCTTCCCTGCCCTGTGGTTGTGGAGACTTTGTGAGTCTGTGGGAATGTTTCATCCTTTGTCTTTCCAAACAAATAAATTACATTCATGAGATGGCAGTTTTATAAGTTTTCTTTCTTGTGTAACTTGAATGTTTTGATTCCTTCTTTTCAGTACAAGGCAGAGGCCTCAGAATGCTAATGTGCCCTTAACTCATATGATGCACGCAAAGTCATGTCACATGCACTTTGTGGTCAGGATGCATGTGGAAAAAAAGGCACATAATATTCTAGCTTCAGAATATCAGAGGTTTTTCATATAGACTGCACTTACTCAGACTTTTGTATGGCTCCCATGATTTCAGATGTACTGAGCTGCTTAGCTTGGTAGCTTCCCCTTTGAAAGACACACATTCTTTGCAGCCACTCATCCATCTTTTCTTATTTAGCAATAGTTTTGTGTCTGAATGAAGAATTACATATCCATGTTTTGTAAGGCTTGCTTGTCTGGCTTATATGCTTTTGGAGTGACATCCAACAAGCATTTGAAGAAACTGAGCTGTAGACTATAGTGTGAAGAATTTTTTGATTTAGTTTTTGTAAAAGAAACATGATCACTTGTCAAACAAGAGCTAATTTCTGCAGCATGTCTTGCAACATTTCCACTCTTCTGTACTTTACACCTCTCTCATCTTCATATGAAGCAGTTCCTAGAAGGGTACATTCAAGACAGGACCTTTTCCATGATATTGGAGTTCAAACCTGCCAAACGTTCAGTATAGAGCAGTTTATATGTATTTAATGCCTTGATATCTGGCCACTTTCAAATGCCCCATGTTGATCAGTTTTATTGGAAGTAGGTGTTGCAAGGTGTTTTATGGATATCATAGTTCTGCTTCCCTCGCTTTCTTTGTGAAACTGACAATTTTACTCAAAATGAAAGTGCTGTGACAGGAGTTAATTTGAGTTGAACCACAGATAAGTCCTGTCCCTGTGCTCCCTGTGTTCCTGGTGAAGCTTTTTTTTTTTTTTTTTTTTTTTTTTTTTTTTTTTTTTTTTTTTTCTTTTTTTTTTTTTTTTTTTTTCTTTTCTGCAAAGCCTTCCTTTTGACTTCTTATGGAGGTAAACGATGCACCTGTGTAAAAATAAAATATTATAGGGCCACCTGTCCTTCAGCCATGCTTTTTTATATCTTTCTTTGTCCCAAAAAGCCTTCTGTAGCCATTGTGGTAGATGTAGAAGCATATGCTGCTGTCAGATGCTGCAATTGGGAGCTGCTGCTCAGGGAATCCCAGGGGCAGCACATGGGTTGAGTGGTCACTTTGTGGCTGTGGCAGCAGCAAACCGGCACAGCAAGGCTCACGTTGGTTATAAGGGGCTGGTGAGAAACCATCTCCAAAAGTTCCATTTCCTCTCCCTGAAAAGTTGTCTAACTGCATACTTCAGAAAGAAAACCGGATAACTGGGGAAAACATGAGGCCTGGCAGTGGTGCAATGCAAATGTTTCCTGATCAGCTGCAGGACTCTGGTTTCAGAGGAGGGATGAGACCCTGCAAGGCTCAGCCTGGGGACAACCCAGCGATGAGGGAGGGCTGTGGTACCCAGTGACGCCTCCACTGACCTGGGTTTGGAAGGCCAGCAGATATGGGGTCCCCTGTGGGTGAGGGGTACCGGGCCCTCAGCAGCCCGGAGAGCCGGCACAGCACTATCCACACTGTCCCCGGGCCCTCAGCAACCCGGAGAGCCGGCACAGGGCTGTGCACACTGTCCCCGGGCCCTCAGCAGCCCGCAGAGCCGGCACAGGGCTGTGCACACTGTCCCCGGGCCCTCAGCAGCCCGGAGAGCCGGCACAGCACTATTCACACTGTCCCCGGGCCCTCAGCAGCCCGCAGAGCCGGCACAGGGCTGTGCACACTGTCCCCGGGCCCTCAGCAGCCCGCAGAGCCGGCACAGCACTATTCACACTGTCCCCGGGCCCTCAGCAGCCCGCAGAGCCGGCACAGGGCTGTGCACACTGTCCCCGGGCCCTCAGCAGCCCGCAGAGCCGGCACAGCACTATTCACACTGTCCCCGGGCCCTCAGCAACCCGGAGAGCCGGCACAGGGCTGTGCACACTGTCCCCGGGCCCTCAGCAGCCCGCAGAGCCGGCACAGCACTATTCACACTGTCCCCGGGCCCTCAGCAACCCGGAGAGCCGGCACAGCGCTGTGCACACTGTCCCCGGGCCCTCAGCAGCCCGCAGAGCCGGCACAGGGCTGTGCACACTGTCCCCGGGCCCTCAGCAGCCCGGAGAGCCGGCACAGCGCTGTGCACACTGTCCCCGGGCCCTCAGCAGCGGGGCAGGGGCTCTCCTGTATTTTATTTCCAGCAATGCTTCAGCTGCACCCTCTCACTGGAGTCGCAAACCCCACAGTGGGTTTGGAGTGTGTGCAGAGAACGTACATTTGTTGTAGGTAAGGTTTTAATAGAACCTGAGACGTAAAGCAGCAGGTTTCTGGGGTGAAAGGTGCCCGTTCTGGCGGAGTGTGGGGAATTAGTCGTGCCAGCTCAGCGGGTGCCCGTCCAGCCCGACCCCGTTGCGGGCTCCAGGGAGCTGGGGAGCAGCTGGAAATTGTGAGAGAGCCACAAGAGGGAGCTCACAACCCACGAACAAGGAGGACGAACGCCTTTTTTTTTTTTTTTTTTTTTTTTTTTCGCTCCTTTAGCTGAGGTCTGCTCAAAGCGGCGCCGCTCATCTCCCGCTGCAGCGCCGTGTCCGTCTGTCCGTCCCGGCAGGGACTCGCCCCCGCAGCCGGGTGGGTGAGCACAAGTGTCCGGGGCTCTCCCAGGGGGCTGAGAAGTGCCTGGGACATCGCTCAGGAACAGAGGAAACACCTTCCCAGTGCGCCAGTCTGAGGAGCTATCTCCTCCTGGCAGCTGCACCCCAAAATCTAAGGGCTGGAGGTTTTTTTGTCCCAAGTGGTTTATGAAGAGCTAGGTGAAGAATCATTTTGTCTTGACAATGTCCGCAGTTTGCGCTTTAATAACCAATAAACACCTCTTGTCCTCACAGTGAGGCAGCTCCTGGGCAGGTGTGGTGGGACATGTGGTGCTCAGGGCTCCCTCAGTGGGGTGAAGAACCTGATCATTGCGTTGAGATTGTGATGTGGTGAAATGTGCCCTCAGTCAACTGGGAAAGTTGCTGATTTTCTTTTTTTTCCTGAGACATATTCAATCTAGTTTGTGTTTCTTCAGTGGAAAAGCTTAATTTCAATTTACATTTCACATCTAGAGGCTTTGCTATCACACTGAGACTTCCTACAAGGCATCCAGTAATGTTACTATCATTTGCATTGCTCTAACAAAAAAATTTCCATCTGTCTTCCCAAGTCCATAAAACTCCAAACAAATAGCAAATACTATGGATGTCTGAACACACAATAGCATGTCATTTTTCTTCCAGCATTAGTGTATGTTGCAGACATTAAACTACTTCTCTACTGAAGGGTTTGAGAGACTGTTACCATTATTCAAATTAAATTCAATACTGATGTAAGTTAGTGCAGTTGGAATTATACACAAAGTATGATGTCTCATCTTTCTGTCAAGAGCTGAGCTCATCCCTGTGCACCTGCCAGCTCAGCTTCAGGTGGTCTTTGTAAACCCAGAGCTTCCTCAGACAGGCAGCTCTTTTCCTTGGCATCCCCCTTTTCCCCCTGAGCCTGCTTTCTGGTGTTCTGCAGTCCCTGCTGCTACAGCTCACTCATTTCTTTTCCTCTCCCTGGTCACCTTGCTTGCCCTCTCACCTTGAAAGTATTCTGCTATATATTTCTAGAGGAGCCATATGATGCCAGGAACAAAATCCATCCTTCTTAGAATTGAAAACCCACAGAATTTCTTTGATTCCCTTTCCCAGACCTGCTGGGACTCAGCCCTTGGACCTGGGGCCAGTTCTGTGGCCACCACACAGGGGTGGCAGGAGCTGCATTGTTTAGGGTGCCCAAAGAGCACCTTACTAAACAGCTGAGCCTTCTTCTGCAGCACTGCTTGTCTGAAGGGTTTTGTCTGTGCTTCTTGCTCAACTCTCTTTTTCTTTTTAAAGAAATGAGCCAATGCCACATTCTTACTACAGCAGTTTTTCCTTCCCCAGTAGGTGTTATTTATGTGTTTGCTCCCATGTGGTGTGGGGAGCAGTGAAACCTGAAACCATCCACACCAACTGCTGCTGTAGATGGGGATGGCAATGGTATTTTCTTGTAGGCAGCAGGAGGAAAAGAGCAGCTTGCTCCTGATGTATCTCTGGCTTCCACCAGGTTCTGTGTTTAAGACTCAGGTGAATCAGTGATGTGCTAGATGGTGCTCCAGATTTGTGTTATTCTTCACAGAAACGCAGAGCCACAGAGTGTCAGTGCTGCACAGTAACTTTGTCACTGGCATTTCTTCACTTTGTGAAGGAATGGATTCCTGTCACTTTTGCTGTGAAAGTCCTGTGTTATTTTCACCATGCCCTAACACCAAGCATTCAAAGCTACAAATAACACTTTTAGAGGTATGAGAATACAGTATCTCACAGTGATTCCTCATTCATTTTTTTTCCTCCTAATTACTGCAACTCTTGACAGATCCTTCCAGGTGAGAAGTAATGATCCATTTCCACGCAGCATAAAGTAGGATTTTATACTGGGTGTGTATGTTCCTTTAGCTCTGATGTCAGTACAGTGTGAGAATTATGTGCATTTGTGTTTGGATGCAGGGTTGGATGGAGGGCGCCAGGGTTGCTGGAGATCTGCTCCTGCCAGGGGCTCATCCCCGTGGAGAAGGCACAGGAGCAGAGAGCATCCCAGGCTGTTAGCAGGCATTGCAGCAAACCTGTTAAGATCCCACTCTTGGTCTGTGCCTCTGCCTCTCTCCAAAGGAGAAAGCTTTCCTGAGTTTTCAGATGGCCATACACAGAGGGTCAGTGTGACCCCAACAGGGCTCTGCTGCCAAAATCCCTGGGAACTGACCACGTTCACTTTTTGTTTCAGCCCTCTGTCTGTTGTGCTTGCACAGAAGACATTCAGTCCAAAGAGGTGGTGTATTTTTAGTAAATGATTTGTTTTTGTGAGACGTTTTTGCTTACTTGTTTATTCAATTTGCTGCAGTTATTTTGCTTAGTTGGCTCACCACAATACAACTTTGTGCCTTCAACAGGACTAAATACTGGGGGTTTTCTCGGGGTGAAGCCACAGTTAAATTCCATTTTCACCAGTTATAACTCACTTGGTTCTTGGACGCCTATAAGCATAAGAAAGTAAGAAAAAACCCTGTCTGGGTGGGTTTAGTTTGATTTATGAAAATGTGCAGAAGCCTGGGCACTTGAACAGATCTTGTCTGTAGAGGCTGGAGCAGCTGTGTCTGGACAAGGTTGGCAATCAGGAGCTCTTCTGGCACATCTGTAGCTCACTGCTCACACTGACCTGCTCCAAGCAAGGCTTTTTCACTCTTTCCTCTTGATTTCATTCAGTAGAATTGATTAGAGAATTTTCAAGAACCTTGTTTTTTCATTTAAAATCCCAGGCCTGTAAACAACCTTTTTTCATCTGCTGATTGTGGTGGAGAAAAACATTTAGGTTGAGTTTCTGGGTGTGAAAAAACTGGGATTGCTGTTGAAAGAATTGTTGAAATCCTACATTAAAAAAAAAAAAAAAACCAAAAAAACCCCCAAAAACAAACAAACAAACAAACAAAAAACCCACAAAAAAACCAAACCAAAAAAAACCAACAACAAAAAAAAAAAAACCCCAAAAACCAAACCAAACCAAGACAAACAAACAAACAAAAAAACCCCCACAAACAAACAAAACCAAAAAAACCCCACAAAAAAACCCACAAAAAAACAACAACAAAACCCCCCCCCGGTTTTTCAGTCCATAACAGCAAATTTTCAATCAATTACTTATAATTATTACAAGTAAACAATATAAATAAATTGAAAATGCAACAAATCCTCTTTTTTTCATATGTTTGGAGCTTGCTGATTTCACATACTGCTGGTTCGCAACATTCTTTGTTGAGAGCTTGAATTTCCCTTTGAGGGGAAAATGTAATATAAAAGTTAGCTTCACAGAAAAGACAAAATTTTATAATAAAAATATTAACAAATTACATTTGAATAGAGGCTTGAGGATAGATTAAATATAATGGACATATTAAGAGAACACAGACAATGGCTTTCCTGAGCAATTATGAATCTATAGTTCTAAATAGTGCTACTTTGGAGAAAAGGAGAGAAAGAGAGAAAATTAGTATCTTTTAAAATGTGAACGTAATATGCAGACTAATAATACACAGTAATTTTGTTCTTGGGAGAATTCAGCACTTGTATATAACTCCAGCCAGCCAACCTTTCCCTGTCAGCTTCTGCAGGGATTTTGGGTTAACACTTCCCCATTTGCCGTGGTGAACCCTGGACAAATACTCATTAGAGCACAGATTATGGTTTCAATTGCTGCAGTGACATAAGGCTGCCCCTTCCAGAAGCCATCAGTGGGAGCAGAGAAAGGTAATTATTGATCACTAGGAAGAATAAGGCTGGCAAAAGGAGGCTGGGGTGGGATGAGTTGGCCAGAAGGAGGAAAGAACAGACGGGCTCAGGCAGCTGAAGGCGGCTGTGTAGGGAGTGCTGCTGCCGGAGGGAGCACTGGGGACGGGGCACTGGGAGTCATTTCGGGCTCTCAGCAGCTCCAGGGAGCCCTTCAGCCTGCACAGGAACAGGAATTTGCCTCCCTGCACGTACAAGACTTCCAAGGAAGGGCATGGAAACCAGGAATTTAGGTAATATCTGGCAATGTGGGCAGGGTTTCCTCAGACTTGCAAAAAGTCTGAGAGATTGGTTGAAGTGTGAGCAGTTTTAAGTCCACCTGAGACAGAATGATGCCACAAATGAGCAGCACTTGTGGGAAGCAAACCTGAACCTCCTGTGATATTCTGATCCAAATCCCAGTCCTCCCCTCATATTTCCATGCCTATCCAGTGCAAGGCCTCCCAGTCCTGACCAGGTGCACATTAAAAAAATGTGCCCCTCATCACTGAGATTGGTTTCTGTGCTATTCAGAGCTTGTGCCAACAAGATCCTTTTGGCAACAGTGCCAGGCAAGTGTGAGGCTTGTTGAGCCTCCTCGGTGTCTGTAACCTCAGAACATTCATATGGTATTTGTCTTCCCATGCTACCCCACTGGCTTCCTTACTTTAAGTAGGGAATAGAAAGCTCAAATTTATGTCTTTATTTCTTTCAAGATCTCTCTTCTGGGTGCTTTAGGCAGCCTACTTTGGTTTAGGTGGTAGGAAATTTTGTACTTCCTTACAAGATTTTTATGGACCCAGTGGGATAAAATCTGCACTTGTAGAGTCCAGATGTTTCTGCAGCTGGACTTTGCCGAGTAACACATGTAAGGGCTGAGAGTTACTTGGGGTCACTGCTCACAGAAGGACTCTTCTGCTTTATGTGTGTGTGTGTCGCTTTCATGGTTTCTACCTGGAAAATTCATTCCTCTGCTAATGCTCTTGCTGCATTTAGTGATATTTCAGCGTTTTGATGGAAGGAATAATTGAAGTAACTTCAGATAGAAGGAACTTTCTAGGTCTAGGAGATTCATGGACAACAAAGACCTTTTGGTCATTTTTGAAAATGGTGGTATTATTGTAATAGATACGATTTTGTACTTTATGCTCAGCTTGAATATGTAAGTATTTTCAATTGGAAAGCCAGAACACAAGGACTGACATTAATCTGAGGCTTCGGGTTATACCTGCAGGTACTGAGCCAAGGTGAAACCACGCACACATCTCTGTTTATCTCAAAATTTGCCCAGATAGGTGGGTTAAAATATTACAAACTGAGATAGGTCCCCATTCATGGCTTTTTTCTTAGGTTGTCGTTTTATGTTAATTGAATGCCTCTGTTAATCTAATAGATTTTAGATTTATGGTGGGTTCTATACCATGTCATATTTTAATCAATACATATTCCAACATTTAGATGGACAGATGAGAAAATCTGCCTCATCTCTGCACTTCTGTTCTATCAGCTGTCAATAATTCCTAATTTGAATCCTTCAAATGATCAGATTTATGGGTTTTAGTATATTGCATTAATCACAGAAATTAACTTTTGTGGAAAATGATGTTAAAGGTCATGTGGAGTCTTGAAGGAGCAGTAACTGTGTCTGTCTTGCAAACATGTTTTCAGCTTCTCTAAGATAAAGTGCATTGGAATATTTATCTGCATGAATCCTGCTGATTGTTCCTTATGTCTAAGGTCAGTACGTGCTGGTGAGGAGATAACGCTTGAAACAAACGATTGCTGAAATCTGCAGATTTAAGAAGTCAGATGTGACACTGGGCTTTTTGTCCTCCTGTAGGGCACAGACAGCTCCAGCATAATTTCACTTGGGTAGGTTTATTCAGCCAAAACTCTCGGAAATCTGTTTTGCTGCAGGTGGTTTGCACCTCAGTGTCGAGCGTGTGTGTGCCCTTCTGGAGGAGCTCACGGCAGAGGCTGCTCATGGAGGATGGAAAGGGCAGAGCAAAGGGGAAAGGTTTGCCCTGATGCTCAGGATCCTGCTGAGGGACTCACTCCTGAACCTCAGCCAACACCCAAGTGCACTGCTCCCCTTGGGGGGCTCCTGGCCACCTGCCTGGGCCCAGCTGGGGCTGGTGGGGTCCCTCCACAGGCTGCAGCCAACCCCCTCAGGGGCACAGAGTGGCCCCTCCTGCAGCCAGTGCCCAACACTCCCTGCTCGCCCTGCAGAGAGGTTGGCATTTTGATTTCCTTTATTCCCAGGGAATTGTAATTTGTGATGTTTGGAAAGAAGAGTGAGAAGACTTTGCACCTGTTTCTGTAATAAACACTTGGGAAACTTGTGCTGATTTTGGTGCTGTGGGATGGCAGCAGCAGTCCCTGCCATCAGCACTACTCAGGGAGCACTGTCACCTCCTGGTGCCACCAGCCAGCAGAGACAGCAGCTCCTGGGGAGGACAGACAGACCCAGGAGCCCTGGCCCTATGTGGGTGCCCAACATCAGGCTCCCTGTCCTGCCAGGGGCTCACCAAACCACTGGGTCCCTGGGGTGATGATGGACAACATCAGAGCCCTGCCTGTTCCTGGGGCTGGGTGCCCTGAGAGGGATACACAATGGGATTAATTCCCGTGGAAATAATCATTGGAAAGCCAGCAACAGCTTGTGAGCTCCCTAAAATTTTCATATAACCTCTTCTTATCTGTCTCCAGTTCAGCTGCTGATTCTAATTGGCTTCACCAAAAAATAAACCAGAAATAGCTTTGTTGATTTAGTTGGATCTGTGCTAGAGCTAGATGCCCACAATTCTCCCATCTGCAAAAAGCCAGAACGATACTAGAAATGGCTACAGTTTTACAGATATTAATTAATATTTGTGAAGTGCTTTCTAAGCTTGGAACAAAGAACAAAAATCCTTGTGTTATGAATAAGCAAACTGAAAAGAACAACCATAAAATTGCAGAGAATTGACTGCAGAACCTAACAAGGCCTCTGCATCTTTAATTTGTATATTTCTGTTTACCACAAGCATGTGCTAAGAAAACATGCAGAGAGGAGGAAAGGTCTTGTCCCTTTTAACAGACAGTTCCTTCTCCAAATATATCTGTATTCATGCAAATCTATTATAAACAGAGTGTTGTCTGAAATACAGTTAATAAATGAAGGTACCACAAATGTGATTTTAAATCTGTTTAATAAAATTAGTCATGTAGATTTTAAATCATTTTTACAGTTGATTTAACATTTGTGACTGGTTTATAGATTATGATATAGGATAGTGTTTGCATCCTTGCAATTTCATTCCAATTTAGAAACAGTACAAATATTAATTTTTGCTTCAATAATGGAGCCTTTGAGAATTAACTTGTCTTTTCTCAATACACATTTTATGAGAATGCTTTAAATATGATTTTTAATATTTTTGAGGTCTTTATTACACATGAAGTTCTTTTAACTAGGACTTAGCTGGAATCTCTTCACAAAACTTTCTTGCCAGACATATGTAAATGTTTTTTCATGGCTAACTTAATGGCATGAAATACATAAGAATTGTTTTTCATAATGCAAGACATTTTGTAAAAGTAATAAAAACTTGTAAAAAACTTCACACACCAAAAGGAATGAAATACCCCAAATGGAAATAATAATTGTGGGTCTCTTGACAAATCCCAGCAATATTTTGATAAAACTGCAAATTTCACATGATTTCAAGTGGCAAGGGAGGAGCCTAAGGAGGCAATAACACCTTATTTACAGATTGTGTACAGGTTCAGACTACTGTTATGTAAGAAAAAAGAAAAAGTGTAATTAACTGAAGGATGTGTCAGGGGGACTATTTGTCTCCAAATCATCAACTTCACATGTGGAAGCTGCTGTTCAGAAGGAAGGTGCTTGCAGCTTTTCAGTTCCTCATGTGAGTGAGTTCTTCACGTGGCAGAGGTTTGTGAGGTGCCCCCTCATTTCCAGAAGAGCCCCTGTGGGGATGAGAACTGGGGCTGAGCATTTCCCAGGTGCCAGCACAGACATCCCAGGCTGGGAAGGGTCTCCTGGGCAGAGCCACTCCCTGCTGAGAGCTGCTCCAAGGCTCTCCACCACCAGCTCTGATGCTGCTGTCTTTGCTCATTATCTTCCCAATAAAGCTGCAGCATATGGTGTTTTAGCATTTTCTGCAGGGAAAGCTGGATGGGTAATGGCTGTGTGGTGTAGAAATCTCCCCGTGCTCAGAGCAGGTGAGCAAATGTTTCCCTCTCTCATTGCTAAATGAGTAAGGAAATACTGGCTTTGAATTAGCATTGTAGACTATATGGCCAAAAAAACCAGTCCTGGGAGCTACAAAACCAATCAGAACGAAGTCAGAGACGTTGTCTGGTTCATGGGGCCACTCAGTGACCCCCAAGAGAGATGGAGAAGACAGTCATGTCTCTTTACCTGTCCTTTCTGAACTGAGAGGAAATAGTGAGGTCCCTATGGTTTGAAGGCAAACATTAACAATACTTTCTATAATGGTTGATTTTATGTCTCCTATCTTAATTGATTTAATGAAAATTTGGTTCTGGGTCTTTTTTTTTTTTTTTTTTTAAGCTATTTCTTCCTTTATTTATTTAACCAATAATATATTTACAAAGATATTTTACACTACCCAAAACCACAGGCCTGCAAAGTCCAAAGTCACCATTCAGAAGAGCTCCAGATGATGCTTGTGAGAGCTCTTGTTTGGGTTGCTGTGACTTTGTTGTCCTCCAGGGTCTCCTTTCAATAGCTGAGCTAGGTAAGAAGGAAGGAGATTTAGGTGCATCTGTGTCATTGCCGACGTCGAGAAATTAATTATCGTGACTCAGGTTCCTGCAAATCAAGAAACTGACTGCCAAAATGAGATTCAAGAAATAAATGCATTATAGTGGGGTTTTGATTTGTTTTTTGGATCTGATATTTAATTCCCTCTCCTACAGAGTCCATCCCAAGACAGGGATTTCTCACAGATATATCAAACATTTCCAGAGAGCTGATTTTTATTCCTTTAGCATGTCAGGAGCACTCAATCTGCTTTTCCCCATATAGCAATTTATTCTACTTCCCACTTCTCCTCTTGATTCAGTTTGTAGATGTGGTGCTGGCAAATGCCTTGCCAATAATGAAAATACTCCCAAAAGGAGGCAACTTTGATCCTAATCCTGGTGGTCCACATGTGAAAACTGGCCATTAGAAGGGAACTGGAAGCAATAGGCACTAAACTATTGTTCTCATGAGTCATCACAGAATACTTCTGAGCTGGAATTTCTGTTTTCAATCAGGTTTTCATCTGGATGTTTGGAGTCTGATTTTTTTTAAATAATAATTAAAAAAAAAATGGAAAGGGACCTATCTTCCCCCTCTCCCCCATTTCTTTCAAGGCTTCCCTTTAATCAATCCCCTGGTGCATAGCACATTTCCTTTAGCTAACATGCAATCTCAGAAGAAATAGCGTTTTGTATTTTCAAGGAAAGATTGCTGCTGTGAAAAGAGTGTGTCTGGGTTTTATAGGCTTTGAGGTTGCCAAAAGAAAACATAGTCTTGTAGAGGACACTGAAAACATATTAAAACTAGATATTAATTCTTAATGTATCTGTGCATCCTGCATTCAATCAAGAGCAGACTAAGTATTACAGTATTGGAAAGCAAAGTGCAATTTGTTCATTTGCCCAAAAAATCAGGTAAATCATCCCTGGAATTATAATTGAGAACTACTCAAAATTCTGTATAATGCTTTTTACATGAGAAAAATCAGGCCTTGCAGTGTTTTGAGGAGAGCTGGTTTGGGTAGTCAAGGAAGTGAAAGGAACTGCAGGTGATGGATAAAATAACCTGCAGTTAAAATAACCCCTTTTTCTTCACAGTTGACAAACAGGTGGAAAGCTCATGATCCTGGGTTTGAGCATAACCATTAGCACCAACAGAACACAGGGAAATGTGTCTCCCTTTGGAGGCAGTCAGCTGCCAGAGCCATGTCAGCACCAGGGCTGTGCTGTCACTGTCACTGCTCCTGTCACAGCTCTGAGCCAGGCAGGGAACAGCAGCACTGCTGCTGCCATCTGTGGGCACTGAGCCCCTGCTTGCACAGAGACTTGGCACTGTGGGAGCTGTCCATGGAGCCTTAAGGCTTTGGAATTGTAGCAAGTAATTGATCCACTGCCTCCAACACATCCTCTTCAGGTGCCACAGAGGAATCCTGGCTTCTGCCTCAGCAGAGTTCATCGCAAGGAAATAGACTGCATGAAGGGAATATACACTTGCCTCACAGTTTTGGAAAGATTCGCTAATTAGTTCTCATAATGCTCCTAAAATATGTGCTTCCAACATTACTAAGAGGTAAAATGAGGCATGAGGCTCTTAGAGATATCCGCTGTGTCCCTGGGCAAATCAGGAGAAAGTTTGTAGTACTGAAATTAGCATTAAAAGCAAAGAGCAGCTCTATCGACTAACTTTCCAAATGAATCCCTCTATCTACCTGGCAAAAGGCACAATCCAAAATCACTCCAAAGGGACCAGAGATCTTATCTGGGTGTAGATAAGAGGGTAAGGAAGGGAAAAAGGCACGAGGCAGTCACTGGGCTTCTACCCTTTAGGAAATGAAGAATATGTTAATAGTCAAAGGATTTTAATAAATAGACAAAAGTAGAGACTTCAATTAAGTGTGGCTTTTATTAAGTTTTGGACCATGAACTTTCAGAAGGCTGTAAGTAAGGCAATCTTGTGACCTAAATAATTGCCAGGCTTCCTTTTCTCTAGGGAAAATAATGAAATAGATTAGCTCAGACTCATTTCATAAAGAATTAATGGTGGAAAACATAATTAATGCCACTCAATATACGTTTGCAAAAACAAATCTTGTCAAATTTAATGTGATTTTTTGACAGGATTGCAAGTAGGTTTGGTAAAAGTAGCAGGGCTGGGGTGGTAGAATTCTGTATGGCTTTTGCCTTTCTGCAAAAAAATGTGACATTTTGATTACTGCAAGTAAACCCACTCCAAATTAATGAATGATTCCAAAAGAATATTGAAAAATTAATATATGGTGCAAGTTGAATGGATTAAAAATTGCCCATCTAGTAGGGAGCTATTAAACTGGAAGCCTGACTGGTGGATTTGGTGTTCCATTCAAGTCTCAGGTCTTTTTCCTGACTCTGCCACCATCTTGCCCTGGTCTAGTTGAAAAGGTGATTAGTCAAAGGCAGGACTCAATGATCTCAGAGTTCTTTTCCAACCTAAATTATTCTGTGATTCTGTGAACCACAGGGATGTCAGTCAACCTCAGTGCTTTATGGTTTGCAAAATATCAATGGGAAAACAACCCCTCTGTAAAAACACTGTAAAGTTTACTGTTGAAAACAATATATTATTATCTGTGACATTTAAGAGCAGACTCCGGAACTGTCCAGCTTTTGATTTCTTTTGTGGGGTTGTTGTGGGTTGATAGGTTGGTTTTTTTTTTTTTTTTTTTTTTTTTTTTTTTTTTTTTTTTTTTTTTTTTTTTTTTTTTATCAATTGCATGATAGAAAAGCTGATTACTTGGATAGCTTGCAACTACCCCAGAGGTGTGACTGCTAAGTAGATACACAGCTAGGAAGACATAGATCCACATCTCTGTGGCAATTTGCTGCTCCATAATTTGGGTCCAACTGCACAGAAATAATTTAAAGCCACATGCAAGACCGCAAATCGCTTGAGGAATGGATGGGCACTTCTGTGCTGAGGAACAGGACCTCTGACAGGGACTTACTGCTCACAGGAATGACACACCTGAAGAACACACACTTTGTTGGTCATGGGGTTACCCAAACCACAGCAGTCCCACCAGGATTCATTGTTAATTTATCCAAGGAGTTAGTTTAACAAGCAGTAGGAGCACAAACTGTATCTTGAAGGGATAGAAAATTCTACCTGCTAGACAGTCAACTGTTTGCATAAAGGGATGAGGATTTCAGCAGATTCCTCCCAGGCTGTACTAGATAAAGACAGAATAATTTTCTGGAAGTTATCATCTACTTCAGCCACAGCTTTTAGGCTCAAAGCATGGATTAGTTCCGGGAACTTCTCTAGACTGCATGAGTTTGGAGGTCAGAAGAGTGATCTCAGTGGTGCCTTCTGGCTTTATAATCAACAAATTGACTCAATTAGTGATGTGATTTACTTTATTTTTCCATTTAATTACAACCCTACCTCTCCCTTAATTTGTCTTTTTTTTTTTTGTTCACTTAGTTATTTTTGTTATAGCAAAGTTCCTTCTGTGCAGGATGAAAAAAAGAACTCCCTGTTTAATTTAGGAGAGTTTTTGTCTGCTATTATTGAGGCCAAGGTTTGGTCTCACGTGAGCTGTGAGACCACAAAAGAGTTTTGATGCTACAAATAGTTTAGAGGCAGGACCTGAACACATTTTCAGCTCTTGGTGTACTTTGGTGCTGCCGGGGAGGAGCCCTGCTGCCCACCCACACTGTCCCAGGTGCGCTCCAAGGGGCGGCTCCGAGCCCAAAGCTGCCCCAGGCAGAGCTTCATCCTTCTGAACTGGGGCGTGGGAGACTCCCGCCGGCGCTTCGGGGCTGCTGTGCAGGCAGGACACGCCGCACTGTTTTTATCCTTAAATATCCGATTTATGGCGTTGGTGATGTCCTGTAAGGAAGCAGAACCTCAGTCAGCTGATGGCCAGGAGCTACATGAGGCCATGCCAGAGCAGAGCTGGCAGAGACCCTGCAGAGCGGCGCTGGCTCCCCGAGGGATGGAGCGAGAACCAAAACCACGCTCGGAGCCCAAAGCTGCTGCCGAAGAGCCGGGGCTCAGGCCACGCTCGATGGGCTGGGGAGGCTGCAAAAGTCATGCCTTTAATTCTCATGCTCCGACTTGTACTCATACAGAATGTCTGAAATTAGTCAGGTTTTCCCCCCAACCGGACAGTGTGCTGCACAAACATTAAAAAATCAACGTGGTGTCCCCTTGGCCTGGAGCTCAGCCTTCCTACCGGAGCTGCCACCTAAAAATCAGCCCCTGGAGCTGCACAACGCAACACATTTCTGTCGTTCTGGCAGCCTGGCCAGCCTGCACCCGCACCGCCGCCGTCTCTGCGGCTTCTGGGTGCCAGCCAGCCCCGGCAGTGCCTGACCCACGGCGTGCGGGGCCGGGGCGGTCTCAGGGCTGCGTGCGGGGCTGCTTCAGTCTCGGGGCCGTGTCCGGGCCCCGCTTCGCCCCGGCCCCGGGGCTGTGTCCGCACTGGCCGTGCCGCGGGGCGGGGCCGTGAGGGGCCGGGCGGGGAACTGCGGGGCAGTGACGGGCAGTGCGGGGCAGAGAGGGGCCGGGCGGGGCAGTGAGGGGCAGTGACGGGCAGTGAGGGGCCGGGCGGGGCAGTGACGGGCAGAGAGGGGCAGTGCGGGGCAGAGAGGGGCAGTGAGGGGCAGTGCGGGGCAGTGCGGGGAAGTGAGGGGCAGTGACGGGCAGTGAGGGGAAGTGAGGGGCAGTGAGGGGCATTGCGGGGCAGTGACGGGCAGTGCGGGGCCGTGAGGGGCAGTGCGGGGCAGAGAGGGGCAGTGACGGGCAGTGCGGGGAAGTGAGGGGAAGTGAGGGGCAGTGAGGGGCAGAGAGGGGCAGTGACGGGCAGTGCGGGGAAGTGAGGGGAAGTGAGGGGCAGTGAGGGGCAGAGAGGGGCAGTGACCGCGCCGTGACCCGGCCCCGCGCTGCGCTGCCCCCACGCCGCCCGCAGGTGGCGCTGCAGACCGAGCGCCCGCCCCGCCCGGGCCGGCTGCGATCGGGGACAGAGAGGGGACAGAGGGGACAGAGAGGGGACAGAGAGGGGATAGAGAGGGGAGAGAGAGGGGAGAGAGAGGGGACAGCGAGGGGACAGAGAGGGGATAGAGAGGGGACAGAGGGGGGACAGCGAGGGGACAAAGAGGAGAGAGCGAGAGGGTAGAGAGGAGACAGCGGAGGGACAGCGAGGGGACAGAGGGGACAGCGAGGGGATAGAGAGGGAATAGAGAGGGGACAGCGAGGGGAGAGCGAGCGGACAGCGCGGGGAGAGCGAGGGGACAGTATGGGGGCACCGCGGAGACAGCGAGGGGACAGCGAGGGGCCACGCGGGTGCTGGGACACAAACACAGAAATGTTTCTTTTTTCTTTCTTTCCTCTCGGCCCCAACCGAGCGCTGAGGCGCTGCTGGAGCCCCGCACTCCCCACACCCTTTGGTGGGTTTTCATCAGAGCACCCGGCTAAATATTCCCGAGTCTCTCCTTTACGGTGCGGTGAAGGCTCTGCTTGTAGCCCTGCTTTTTTAATTTTTTTTTTTTTTCCTCTCCTTCTTATTTTTGAAGATAATTTCCGGTTAATTTTGTATGAAATTATTAATGCACCGTTCAGGCGTTAATACTTATATCACAGAATTACAGAATCATTTATGTTGGAAAAGACCTCTAAGATCATCGAGTCCAACCTTTGACTGGTCACCATCTTGTCAATTAGAACACGGCGCTGAGTGTCACAGTTTCTTGTTTCTTGAACAGTTTTCACTGATTAGAAGCTCCAGGGGTAACAAAAAGCTAAACTTTAGTTTATATTGCTGCTTCTGCTGCTGCTGCTGCTTGTTGAATGGCAGCTGTTACATTGCCCTTTTGGTCTGAACTGACAGCAGAATAAACCTTAGCATCTTAATTTTATGTTCAAAACAAAATCTTAAAAATTGTGCTAATAACTAAATATTTTATTCTCATACTAGTAAAACTCTTTTCTGTAGAGTTTTAAAAAATTTATTTTAAAGCTTGAGTCTTGCAGTGCTTGTTCAAGCAAAATTCTACTACTCTTGTTTGTTAGAATTGTGTTCAAGCACAAACAACCACACGTTAATTGTAAGGGTTTTTTTTTTTCTTCTTCTTCTTGTCCTCTTTATTAATTTGCCTTCTAGTTCATAAATATACATAGCTTCTCCTGGTAGCCATTTGGAAAACAGAAGTGATATTGGTAGATAAAAGAAATATTTGTTTATCTGGGTTCAATATAAATAATAAGAACTTTTTTCAGAGAATTTATACATGCAGACAAGGACAGAAAAAAATTTCTTCATAATTGTGTATCTCGTTTACCCAAAGTGTGTGATTGTATGTGCAAATTAAACTATTGCACACACATGCTAAATTAGGTATTTGCAAGTGCAGTTACTTAATTTGTGTGTACAGATTATGTTAGCCCAATTAATCACTATGATGGCCCAATTTTACACAATTGTGAACCCACCGATGACAGCTGAGTTGTTTTGCCACAAATGCTGAAGTAATGTTTGTAGGGAGATGGGTCCAACTTGTGCACAAGTGAAGCACGTGCTCTCACAAAAAAAGCTGAAAAATGCATTTTATAGTGCGTCAGTTATCATCGCTCCTGAGGATATGCTATTTATGAAAACCAGTCATAGCTATACAATATTTGATCAGTTGCTGTGAGGACCCCCGACATCAGAACCATGCTTCTCACATCTGGCCCTTTTGTTTGTGCTAATTACGATGACGATCATGGATTCAACCTGTCTTAAATCTCAGATGTATGAAGTGGGCAGATTAAGGACATTTGTTCATAATTAGGATTTCTAAATGGATATCTGGGAAACGCTTCTTGGAATATTTATGGTCTTGTTCCAGCAGGATTTCATCACACCAGAGAGTTGTGCACACGCTCGCTGTGTGATGACTGCTGTGTTTCTTGCACCAGTGCAGTCCATTCCTTTCAAGCCTACCCTAACCTCTGTATTCTCCATGCAAAAGCAAAGGTGGAAGCCAACAAAATTAGAGAGTAGCTCCATAAAACCTGAAGTTTGTCACACAGAATGTTTTCTCTCCTTTGGGGACACGCTCTTTGTGAATCCAGTGGTGCCCCAGGTCACTCTAACATGTGTCCTGACACATCCTTGCCTTGCCTTGGCATTGGAGTTGGAGCACCTCTTGCCCTAGTTCCCAGGTAGCCCAACACATGCTCAGGGCTTTAAGGCAGCTGTTATCCATGTAAGGATTTACAAGTATACTTAGGCTAATTCTTGCTTTTTGGTTTTTATCCTCACCTATTTTGTTTAAAATGTTACCAAAACCCAGAACTCCTTACTTGTAATATCTCTGATAACAAGAAGAACCTGCCAATGCTCCCAAAGCTTATTGGTACAGATCCCTTGGCCCCTTGGCCAACAGAACTGACTGGTGAACTGGACTTCTACCACAGATGACACGGCTCTTTTCTGATATGTCTTCTTTTTTTTTTTTTTTTTTTTTTTTTTTTTTTTTTTTTTTTTTGTATTGTTTTCTGACATTCCTGGAGCCAGGAAAAGTAAAGGGGAGTTTCATCATGGAGTCAGATGAAGTCTGGTGTATTTAAGCCTCTTCATGTGTGAGTTGGGCTTGGGTTTCCTGCCTGGTGCTCCGTGCTTGCTGCTGTTGCTCCTGAACATGGAAGACAGTGCTCTCGATGTCTCTGGCTGGTTTGTTCCTGCCCTTGGATAGCAGGCAGAGCTGTAAACCCATCTCTGTGAGGGACTGGAGTGTCATCACCCCAAAATGGGCAAGATGCCCCCTTTGCTTGGAGCCTGTGTCCTGCTGGGGTGGGGAGAGGGCACTGCAGGCAGCAAACCATGCCCACTGTGCCCTCCTGAAATGGAGTCAAACTGGGCAGCCTGCTCCTTTGGAGAAAAATGAGAGAGAGAAAACGGGCAGTCAGGATTGCAGAATATGTGTGACCTGTATAGTGTGTGTGATTTTTTTTTTTTAACAGAGCTTTTTATGACCTGGTTTTGTTAATTTTAGTTATCCTGGATGGAAAATGTGGTGCTATATTATGTGACTTTGTTTCTTCAAGAGGACCAGTGAGGGAAAGGGACAGAAAAGGAAAGTTTTGGTTAAGGCATGAAGAAGAAATATTTCTTCCAAAAAATATGATTTTTAGTATGTCAACATTTAAATGTGAATTGTTCTGATCAAATATTTACTGCTATCGGGAGCCGTGTAGAACATTAATCTTAATTTGTTTTTCTTTTTCTCCAAAGCAATACTCCAACATAGCTAGGAGATCTGTGTCTTTAAAAATAAATAATGTAGCAGAACGGCATATTCTTTGGTACAGAAATGCTAGCCTGTGGCATCTTCTGCAACTACAAAGCAGTCTCGAGCGAACTTTCTTCCTTCTTTATTAATAATTCCCTAAATCAATGAAGAATCTTGAAAAGTTCCTCTTCACTTTGCTCCTGCACTCCTCGTAGCTGCAGCTTTTGCTCATGCTGGCTCATTCCCCACCACGTATCATTCATTTGGATGAATCTGCGTGTGGAATTTTGGGAGCACAGGCTGCAACTCCCTAACTCTGTGTGCAAATACAAATCCCATTTTCTCTTTTTTTTTTTTTTTTTTTTTTTTGTCAGCCCAGGGTTCCAGGGTTTTTGATTTTTTTTTCCTGAAGGTGGCAGTGAAAGAAAAAAAATAACTCCCTTTGAAGATTTAAGAATTTTATTACAAAACAGACGGACAAGTACTGTATTTTACCCATTTCCCCTTGTGCCCATGAGCGCTGACAATGAAAACTACAGCTCCTATAAAGTGCTGATCAAATTGCAAAAGGTGGCCTTTCCCAGCAAGCCTGGCACACTCTAGCATTATCCCAGCTTATAAATAAACGGATGGGCTGAGCCACTTTGGCTTTTTTTTTTTTCTTTTTTCTTTTTTTTTTTTTTTCCTCCCTCTTAGTCCTTAGCAAGATAATTGAGGATCATAATGGTGGGAAAGGACTGCAGTCATCATTCGCTGCCTGTCAGGTATCAGTACTCATCTTCGTGTCATCCGTCACCATTGAACCACTCTGTCATCTCTCCCCAGCCTTCAGCGCCGCTCCTTCTCATCGTGTTCATTATCCCCGGCTCCGACCCGGCCCCCTCCCCCAGCCCTGTAAATGCATCTTTGTGCGACTCTCAGTCTTCTGATTATGAATCGATGATCATGTGGTGTAAGAGAGATAGATGGCTTTTAGTTCCATCTTGTCTTCTCTAATTGTAAAATATTAGTTACATTAGACTGTGTCTTTTGATTAATGGAACTTATTTGGAGTGGCCTCTCCCAGCCCTCCCCCTTCCAAAGTCCTCCACTGACTTTTGAGAATTGAGTGATTTCACTTAAAGCAGACAAATAGGCCCTTCAGCAAGGAGATAGCTGAGCTCTAATATTGTGGGCAAAGCAAGCTCACGGAGCCAGAGTTGTGTGTGTGTGTGTATGTGTGTGTGTTTTTAAAGAAAGGCTTCAACTCTGCCTAGACAAATACAGACCATTTATTAACGTGCGTACAGCCGTGCTATTTTGCAAATCCAGCAATTCTTATAAAGCTGCAAAACAGGACATAAGGCTGAATGCCTTCCGAATTAAATTAATCTTAGATAGGAATTAAGAGCATCCTCGCTTTCACTTTGGATGAAACAGGTCAGTCCAGAACTTTGATGTATTAATGCTAGCATAAAGTGTTATCTTAATACTCTCTTTTATACTTACAGGACATATCATCAGCCAAATGTCTCTTCCTTGTACATCTGACAGTGCGAGACATTCGTCCTTTAATACAAAATTTATCTTATTTGGCACTATTTACCTAAACATGGTCTGTTGATAAAGTCCTTGCTGTACAAATGGAAAGGCAGTTGACTAAATCCCTTATTATAAATAATCACTGTCTATCTTTCAGTGTAAATTCAAGGACATGTTCACTTTCAAGCTATCAGTTCAATTAGAAAAGGTCTATTCACTGTCGATGTCTATATCTCATGGAAATAGGAAAGCACAGTTAATAAACAAATCAAACTATTTTAAAAAATAGCACAGGGGATTATGAATTCTAGAGCCCATGCTGATGGTGACACTGTCAGGACACATGCTATACAAAAATATATACAAACAGTGTTACCTAAATTTTTTATGCTACCTTCAGGATTTAAATCTGACCTTTGTGCCTTCCCTCCCCAAATCTATGACATTATTTCAGAAGAAAATGCCTATACTGTACCTTTCATATATGAAAATTTAAAGAATAAATTTGCACACGTATAAAATGCTAGTTAAGCCTTTTCCAACTTACTTTTATTCTATTAAGAATAGGAAAAGTGGTTTGGGGTTGTGAACAATTGTGTGTACAGAAAGGGCTTGGGATTGATGCGTGCCCCAGAGCCCCAGCAGCTGTGGGGCTGCTCTTGCCCTTCCTGATTTTGCTGTATTGGCTGGGGCAGTTTCTGTATCTGAAAGGCTTTCACCGTGGTAGCCATGTGATTATAAAAAAATATCTCTCCATTCTTTCTGTAAGAAAGAGACTCTCTAGCCTTTCAGGTTACAGAAAATGTTTGAAAGTAGGAATCCAGAACACTGGGAAAATGTCCAGAAACCCACATGCCTCTTCCCCCAAGATTTTTAAAAGGTATAAATATTTTTTTTATATATATCACACTGTATTAATCACATCCTATGGAATTTAAAGGATCTTATCCAGTGGCCTGGGTCTTGATACCTAGAGGCTCAGATGGAAGAACTCTGTATGCAGGATCAGCACTGCTGTCCTCCATCCATGTGCTCATCTGAAATCAGAATTTGGCTCCTGATGGGTATTTCTACACAGTATTTACCACCCTAGAAGAGTGATTATATTTAATGGCAGAATTTCAGTTGACTTCTCAATATGTATTGAGTTGACCTTTAAGTTAAACCACAGATTATTTTTTTTAGTTGTCTCTTTAAGTACATTTATAGACCTCTCTGTTCTAATTAGGATTCTGTTCTAATGGTAGACAGAAGAAAGTTACCTGCCTCAGATTATTTGTTGAAATCAGAGAAATTGCATCCCTTCTCCAGAAGGCAAAATATTTTGGCCCCCTCTAACCACTGTATGCATTAGTTTTGTAGCAAAATGGTTTTGGTTTATACACAGAGAAGCCCAAGTGGGTATCAGTTTGCTTGAAAGCCCAGAGCCTGCCATTGATTTCATATAAGTAAATCTTCTCCCTGGAAGTCGAGGGAAGTCAGTGAAGCTTCCATGGGATTGTGTGGCTCTCCTGAAGGCAGCAGGAGCAAGGCTGTGGTGTGCTGGGTGCTGCTGGCAGGGACATTTGCCTCTTTGCTACCTGACATGCTGAGATTTGAATAAGTTCTTCAGACATAGGTAGGGACCTCCCTGATTCTAAATCATTGAAAAAATACCCAGACTCCCTAAATGGACACAAGTGTCTCACTGCCCATAGAAATTTGTGCTTCTGCAATTTTGGTTAAAATAAAATCCTGAGTAGCATCTGTTCCTCTGCATACTGACTGCCACCGGAGTTGTTGGAAGGGGATTTTGGCTTTGTTTCCTTTGATATCTAAGGGTTTCCTTTGACATCTAAGACTATTGCTACATGTTCATCTTGTGCCCTTTCCTGGGTGGGTGGCAGCACATGGCTTTAGGGACATGTGTGACAGCAGCCTCAGCTCTGGGTGTCAATTGTTGGTCTGTGTGTAACCCATAGAGCAACCAGCCGGCTCCGTGTGCCCCAGTGATGGTAAAACTCCCATTGTCCCACTCAGCAGCCAGTTGTGAGCCCCACCCTGCCTGCAGCAGAGCTCGGGGTGCCTGCAGGTCCCTGCACAGCTGCTGGGCTGCAGGACCCTCACAGCCCCACCATCCCTCTCGCACCCAGAGCGAACACCACCTGGACAGAAATGCAAAAATAAATGCAAAAAGGAGCCCAGATTCACAGTGAGACAATGCAGTGTGCCAGCTTTTGCACAGCCAGGCACATTTTCATGTCTCTTTTATGACTCTTTGTAAGTAAGGGCCAAGTGCTGAGGCCCCAGCTCAGGGACAGCTTGGGCCCATGCATTGTGTAAGCTCCTGTGCATTCCCACACAAGCTCCTGTGGATTCCCACACAAGCCTGGGGGATGACTTACAGGCTTTGTAGCATGCATAACCTTCAGCAATTTGCTGAATCAGGGCCTAAATACTGAAATATTCTTCAATAGTTCTGGCTCCACTATGAAACTCTAGAAGGCACATTTCCCTCTCAGTGTCTCTCCATAAGACCCATCAATGATAATGGAGTTACATTAGGCACATCTAAAGTTAATTATACAGTTACATCCCTCTTGGCTTGTTTGTCAAAAAGAATATGATAAAAAAAATTCCTCTGACTTCTAATATCTATTTTTATTTGAATTTTGATCTGCCATCTAGGCAAAAGAGAATAGACTATGCTGAGAAGACCTTTGGTAGGTGGGTCTGGATGTTTGTTAGCTGAGAGCCAGCGTGGGAAATGTTGTGTTAAGAAAATCTGCAGAAAAAAATTCTATGGAAACCAAAGCAAAAGAAATATTTTGGGCAGACTCTTCCTTTTAAAAATTAAGTGGGTGGCTTTAAGGGATGCTGATTTATTTTGGAGTGCGGGTTTAGAGGCATACTTCAATTGGAAAAAACAAATTCTAATGTTCACTAAAAACTCAGGAATTTACAATGCAGAGAAGAAGTTGAATGAAACAGTAGATCCAGAAATTTTGCAATTCACTGCGTATTAAAAAAATAATATTTTTACTGTTTGTTTGGCTGATTTTTTTAAACGTGATTTCACATTTAAATATGGTGAGCCAAAATCCTCTGTCCTGAACACAGGTCTCTGAATATCTTGATTTTGGTATGTGAGCATATTGCTGGGGGATGCCAGGTTTGTCTGGGGATCCAGTAGCTTTGACATACTCTAGTTTACAGTACCTGGAGTGTGCTCAGTTGCTAATGTGTTTTGCATGCAAGATCACTGTGCTTCAGCATGACAGCTAGGAAAAATGTCAATTTATTTTTAATTGCAACAGAACATGGTTTGGGGAAGAAAAAAAAAAAAAAACAACCAACAAAAATTAAAATCACATTCTTTGTTAGAGAATTTTTCTACGAGAGTCCAGTCAGAAAGCTTCTGGTACTTAATAAAGTCAAATTCCTCCCTGAGCGTTCCCGTGAGCTCCCATGGAAGCCAGCGGGAGCTGCGCATGAGTACCGAGGGCAGCATTTTGCCCTTAGGACTGAATTTCCCAACTGACTATTCTTTTAGACTGTCTTTTGATTAACAATCTGTTTGCAGCAGGCTAGGGCCAGGGAGGCAGTTTGTACCCCACTGCTCAAATCTGTGGCAAAATATTCTACAGAGAGCTACTTAATAAATATCAACTTGCTCCAATAGTCATTGAGAAATACCTCAACAGATAGCAATCAATCGAGGGCTGAGTTGGGAAAAAAAAATACAAAAGGACATCAAAGAGGTTCTCATTCCCAGTCTATTGCTCTATTTAAGGGTCCTATAATTCGGTGAGGTTGTGTGCTAAATAATTTGTAAGCCTTCAGAACATCCAGGTTATTGTTTGTGGACAGATGGTGCATCACATTTTATTGCTTATTCCTTCTGTGGTTTCTCATATGCAGGACTGATGTGCACTCTGAAGTCTTTGTTTCCTTGCTAAAATCTCTAATCTAAAACAGGCAATCAAGCACACAGACAGTGCTTCAGAAAGCATAATCATACTTTTAAAGGGGGAAAAAAACATTTCAGCTGCAGTTAGGAAGCAGATGTGCTCCCTGAAAATGTAAAAGGTTATCAGAAGTATTAAAATAGGGAAATAGACATGGAATTTGGGAACGCCGGGGAGAGCATGTATTTTCTGCCTGTACTGCAGGGTAGGTGTGCCTTTTCCTAGGCTACCTGCTTTGTATCTGGCTCTCTGCGGGGCTGGTGTAGCGAAAGCCTTCGGAGACCAGCTTTTGCTTCCACCTTTCCCCTGAGATTGGCAGTCTTTGTCTTTTACAGGCAAGGAGCAGCCGTGTTGTGATCCTGGAACCGCTGCTGCCCCGAAGAGTTAAATCATGTTGATATACAGGAAGGAAATGGAATAGACTAACTCTACTCTTTTCTTCCTACGGATTTTTCTTTTTATTCTGAAGATAGAATTACTGTTTGTAAGCATCTGAAAGTCATTAGTGGCTCTGCAGTCTGTCAGGTGCCGACGCAAAAAACTGCTGAAACTGAACGGGTTCCTGTGCGGAGTGCTGGGAATTTGTCATGTGCTGATGAGCAGTTATAATAATATATGAGCAAATCACAAGCATTCTGCAAATTAATCAAATTTTTTTTCCCCTTCTCCCTTGTCTCTGGGAGAGTGGCTTTGCCGGCAGACGTAGGTGAAGCAGTTTTACTCACAGATGGTAGCTCTGGCATCAGATGGAATTTATATAACAGTAATTCTGATTTCCTGCCAAAGTAGCACTGAAAACACCAGGGAGATTGTACAAGACAAGTCATGTGGTTTTGCTGAGGTTGTTGTGGGAAGTTTAAGGGGGGAAATCTCAAATTTTCCTCTTTGCATTTATTGTTTTAGCCTGAAGGGCCAGAAATCGTACACCATTCTGCCATCGGCGAAATCCAACACATCTTTTTTTATGAATTGCGCTGAAAGAGTGCTTCCCAGCTGTTGGAACTGCTGGCAGGGAGGGAGCCACATGACTCCTCATCCTTTCCCTTTCCATACAAGGATTAAAGAGGGGAGGGTTCAAAAGGTTGCTGCACTACATGTTGGAGTGAGGCAGGGTCTCCCTTCCCAGGAAGCGATGCCATGTTCACTTAGGCTGTACTCCCTCTGGCATAATGGAACACGGGGGGGTGTCCAGGGAAACACACTGGCAGTGGGTCTCCCTCCTCATTAAAATGGGAGGGTTTGGAATGAGGTTAGTCGGGAAGATTAAGGCTATTAGTCGTGTCTCTGATGACATTTCCAGTTTGATCAGTAGAAAACAGACACGTGGGGGTTTTTTTACCAGTTAAGGTAAGTGCCTGGTGCACTTGTTATTTGGTTTTTGCACAGATGAAACATGCATTGATCTGATGGCAGATCCTATCCTGACTCAGAGCAGCACAGATCTGTTCAAGCCACGGGCTGGCAGCAAGGATGAGAGAGCAGAATAAGGCCCGGTGGCTTCTGAATTGGATCACGTTTTTAAAAACAAAAGCAGTCTTCCCTGGAAAAATATGATGGTGTTTTTATAATAGCCACATTTTGAGTAATGCATGGAGCATCGCAGGACTGCTGTGACACTAAAAGAAAAAAATAGAGGCAAGCAGAACGGGAGAACTTTCAGGGGCTGTTTTTAATAAAGAGGTGAATTCTTTCTGCAGTAGGAAAAATGATAAAAAGATGGCGTATCAGCTACATTATGCAACAAAGTAATGCTGCTGTGTTTTTATAATGTAAGGCACTGCCCATTTGTTTTGGTTTACGTGACTGCAGTGAAATAAGTGGATTAGACTGAAACTTTAGCATGCTTCATTGCAGCTGGTTGCAGACATCTGTCATTCCTCAGCCATACATTCTGGATCATGCCAAGAAGAAAAAGCAAAGTCTGACACCTTTCATTTTAGAGAGCCTTTTATAGCAAAGAAAAGGAGAAGGGGAGAAAAGCATTTCCTTTGTGACTTGATAAAAAAGACACTTTTTTTCTGTGACAACACCAACAGCACTTTCCAGAGGGAGAGGTCCTGCAAAGTTAATGCTTAATTTACTCTTTGCAGCCCTTTAATTTTTTACTGTTTGATCTCCTAGTTTGTTGAATGGGATATGATAAAAATATGATGACTTATTATTTTATGGAAACATTAGCTATATGTACACCTACATCTGAAATGTGCCTGGTGAAAGGTGGGATGCTGTGAGCTCCCACTCAGGCTGTGCTCATGGCAATTCTGTGCTGTGATGGAACATAATGCAGAAGCATTGCCAATAATGACTGGTTCTGAGAACTCCACTCACCAAATCCCATAAACAGATAATAGTGATATTTTAGCAGAATGATTAGTGGGGTTGGGAGCTACTCCTGGGTAATTTGAAATATTACCTATTAGTGAGCTAGACTTTTATTTACTTAAAGTGTTTTGTTCTTCTTCAGGCTCTCTACTGTCACAATGCTGGAGAATCATGAGGTACACGACAAGTGATAATGTGACAAAATACTGTCTAAATTACCCGTTACCTGAAAAAGCAACACCAAAAATGAAAGGAGAACGTGGTTAGTCTTAGTGACGTCATACATGCAGAAAACAGATACCTAGCTTAGGGTCTCACTTCAGCAAACGTTATAGCATGTGGATAATTCCATCCCTTCCCACCCAGGTGATTTATGGATTGTGGAATTGGTGGGGAGACTAGGTATCCTTGCAGGGCTGTGCACAGAGGGGCAGAGCTGTGCGTGGCTCAGGCTGTGTGACTGTCCAGTTTGACACCAGCTGAGGATGTGACACAACCAAACATCGGCAGGAAAGATTTAGAAAGCTGAGTATGGGATTTTTAAAATTCCATTCTGCCAAGTAAAATAAATAAACTCGAGACGGTTGCCGAGAGTGAAAGAGAAAATTCTACTGTATTTAAGGTTTTCTAGGCAGAATAAAGGATATTTGGTAGCAAAATACCATCACTAACAAGGTCTTTCCTATTAGCTTCTGAATTGAATGTTCTGTTTACTGAAATCCCAGTGCCACCAGTATAGCATTTATTCTGGGAAATCATAGGTACATTAAATTCAAATACAGCTTCATTCAAGAAGTCGTAAATGCTCCCTGAAATAATAAATATTTACTGAGACAATTAAAAAATATGACAGAACATTAGCGAGAAAACTTGTGAATGACCTAGTAGGAAAACTGAGATATTTTGCTCAAGGGGGTTAGAATGGGAATATAATGTTATTGAAGTGATTAAAACACGTAAAAGAGTGAATAGACGCAGCAATTAATTGAAATATGTAAGTAAAGGCAAAGGTGGGACTCTGAGCATATAATTTTGATGATCAGAAGAACTTGGGGATAGTTAATATTAAAGAAAAGTCTGCCACTTTTCTTCAAAATGTGTTTCCTTGGTTGCAATCTACATGGATCCCCAAAGCACAAGAGGAAGAGAAGGCTGTGAGAACTGTACCCTGCTCACTGCCTGGGGTCGGGTGCCTCTCCCCTCTCATGTGGAGAGGCCCAGGCTGCAGAGATGAAGGGACACATCAGGGTTTAGGAGAACAGGGATTGGTACCAGAGGGGAGGAAATGGCTGGAAATGAAAGCCTGGCTGAAAACACAAGCTGCTGTGAGTTTAGTATGATGAAAAGGATTATGATTTCTGTAACCATTGACATTATGACTTTAGTCAGAGTTTGCCTGCTCTGTAAAACAGGTATCTTGTGTCCTTGATAAGAACTCTGTCCTCTACTTATGTGTATAAACCAAAGTAAATAAATATGTAAAATTAAATGTAATTAAATTTCCCAAAGCATGGGACAATGATAGTCTGGCATTTCAAGCTCAATCAATGACAGCATTCCCACTAACCTCGTTTGGAGCCTGCTGAGGCTCCGGGCTCGTAACTCATGTTTGTCATGTCGGAACCTGAACTGATGCCATTGTGCACAGGGCACCGTGTGTGCCCCCACCAGCCACGGGCTGGGACACACAGATCCTGAGAAAGCACACTCTTCTGCCTTTATCTCAGAATTTTAGCTTTACAGGGTTCCCATAAAGTTTAATATTTGTTTAGGAACACCTTTTCAGCCATTGTGCTGAGGCTATTCCTTTCTTCCAAGAAGAGATCCATTTCCCTTCTAATTCAAAAGTTCCTGTGTGAATGGCTTCTTCTGAAAAAGGAACAAATTCTGTGCTGAGTGGCTGGAGCTGAGTAATTCTGTTGTTTTACCAACTCTACAAGAAATGGGAAATGTTTGTTTTCCTGGGACTTGCAAGTCTCTGTTACACCATCAGTTATTTCACTGGCCATTTCCTAATTCCCTTGTATTTAGTGCACTACAGATGGCTAACGAGTTCCTCTCTCTACCTCCAAATAATTATAATTTCCATGTTCTGCATATCGAAGGCCAAAAAAAAAAGTTAAATTAGTGATATTTTCCATAATTTTGTGAGTGATTCATTCAGTAAGGTAAAACCATATAGACGAAGAACAGCAGTAGAATTTGTCAGGAGTGGCCAGGTGACTGTTAGCCTCTGTGTCAGACCAACCTGCACCTGGCTGTTTTACATAGCAGGGCTGATTTGTTGGTGGTTTTTACTTCTTTTTCTTTTAAAGGAAACTTCAGTGTGTGATAATTAGTGACTGCAGCCTTTTGAGACAGGAATTGAATAATTACTATAAGAACAGTTTTTATTTTAGGAGGAATGTGTGAAATTAACGTAATATTTTAATAATATGTGTTAAAGGCAAAGCATAGCACCAACTTTTGCTTTTCTGTGTCATGATTAAACATTTTAGTGCACTCAGCAAGCTGAAATACTTATTTGGAAACACCAAGCACTGTGTAAGACACTGATTCAAGAACAGACTCCACCTTTGATTGCATTTCAGAAGAGCCATGTAGGGATCTGGGGGTTTAATTCAATCCGATGTTTGAAGTGTTTTTTTTTTAAAGTAAAAATCTTTGATAAAATTAGTTGCAGATTAGATCTTTTTATTTTCCAGCTCTTCTGCAGCTGCTGATAGTTCAGTGTATATCCAGCCAGCTGTTGCAGGTGCCCATACACTGAGTGTCCATCCTTGCCGGACACCAGGACTGCGTGTCACATGGTGGCTTTGGGTGCTGACCTCAGCACGTTTTTGTTTTTTTTCAGACACCTTTAATGCATTTATTTAGGATCAGGCTGGTGGCCGTGTTTTGTCACTTGCTGAGTCTTCACCCCAAAGTTATCCTCCCCTAATTAAGATCTTTCCAGTAACTCACAGCAAGAGAAAAGCTCTTCCAGGTGGTGGTGTGTGTGTTCAGACTTGAGCTGCTCCAAAGTCTCAGTATTAGTGAGGAGGGATTTAAGTAACTGGGCTGGTGCCATGAGCAATTCATCTGATGACCTCTAAGGAATTTTTGCAGGATTGAGCCTGGTAATGAAGGAATTCAGCTGAACGGAGGGTGATAAGGGGGTTGCCCTGGCTTTAGGAGTCCCAGTGGAAACATGTAACCCAAAGCCTTAGCCTTGGTAGCAGGAAATGTTCCCTGGCCTTCCTAAAATCCAGACATCCCTGAATTTTAAAAAAATGTTGTTCCAGATAAAATCACAAAAAAAGCCTCAGATAAGGGTTTTTGGTTTTATGACTTTTCTTGGTCAACATGAAATAGAGTTTTAAAATTTAATTTTAGGGTTTTTTTGTAATCCAAGTAACATATAAACTTCACAGAATATTGAAATTTTCCCAGAAGATCATCTTGGTTGGTCTTGGACCTGTGTGTAAATAAACACATACTTTTCAATTGTTTTATAAAAACTTTTATTACAGATATGGACCTGATTGGGTGTACTTTAATCTCTCTGATATTTGGGGAGTTTCATAAAATGCATATTTTGAGACCAATAAAGTGGAATGGCTCAATCAGAGCCATTATTGTCTATTGGACAAATATATTTATTCAGCATTTTCCCATCCATACTGTTATGCTCCAGATCCGAATGGCTGCTTTAGAGCCATTCTGCTCTCCTGGGTAATGCATACAGTGCTTGGGATGTTTGCCGTGGATAGGAAATGTATTTATGAAAATTTATACGTTAAAAAAAGGAAATTGCACTAGCCAAGATTTAAATGAAAATAGTTTCCCCCTTGCAAATGCCTGTTATTATGCGCTAATATACTTTCAAATGGCAGTGTTCACCAAGATGCCTGGGACCTGGAGGCTGTGGTCTGAGAGAGACATGAGCTCAGCCCAGCAGTCACTGCCAGAGAACTGGAGATGCTCAAAAAGCCTCTTCAAACGCAGAAAGCACCCGGCCATCATTGCCCGCTGTTACTTCTGAGCACTTCATGTGCTCAGAGATGATTGTACCTCAAATACAACCTTGTGTGGGGAAAAGGGACTGAGAGCAGCTCTGGGGAGCACCTGGGGAGGTGCGGGCTTACTGAAGGTGTGAGTGCAGGCTTTGCTGGGCAGCAGATGTGTGATTACATGGACCATTCCACCAGCAACGTTGTGGGACTGAGCATCCCGGTGCAGCAGGCAGTGCCCATCCATCCTGAGCTGCTGCAGCCGGTTCTGCTCCAGTGCCCCAGCCTGGCCAGAGCTGCCCTGCCCACGTGGGATTGCTACAGTGGCCCAGCAAGTCCAGTCCAGATCTACAGTGCCCAGCATCCCAACTACAGAGATTTGTTTCCGAGAAATTCAAGCCTTTGAGGCTTTTTCAAATATCTCTTTACGAAGGAATAATTTGTTTTAAAGAGGTAATTGCTGTTATTTTTGATTTTCACCAAAAGGATATTCTTAAACCAGGCAAAGAAATCTGAAATGAGTTTGCCGTATTGCATCTCAGTAAGTGCTATAGCCATTGGCCATCTAAGGGAAAAACATTCTGTCAGATAATCATGGCCATTTTTGCATTTTAAGGGAACAAATGTCATATCTAAGAAACACATTTTATTCAGAGCTTAATTATAATTTATAGTACATTGCACAGCATTTGTTTTCTGTTCATCATGTTATTGCTCTTCTGTCTTTTCCCTGAATTTATGCATTAAATCGTGTGTGTGTGTGTCTGGATGTGTGTATCTGTGTATATATGTACACATATGCAATATAATACAAAGTGGTGTAGTGGGGACAACAGACGGCTTGTGTGTGATGTATTATTGGCATTTTTCTTTCAAATTACCATTTTCTTGCTGCTTTGGGAGAAAGCCATGATTTTGCTGTGATTAGTACACTTTTAACAATCTGGAATAAATTCCTGATCTTATTCATGTGACTAGTTCAATGCCCATTTTTACGTTTTAGTGCAAACCCCTACATATGTGCCTGTAATACCACAAAAATAAGATGTTTCTTTGTGGAAATTTTATAGAATTTGGATGCCGATCAAATATTTTTAGAAGTGGAGAATTAATGCGGCTTGACCATGTAAATGATTTTTTTAATGAAAAAGACTTTAGTATTCATCACTCTTTCTCTCTCTCGTTTGTGTATTCCTTTGTGCTAATCTTAAATAATGGATCCATATCAAAGTTAATAAATTAGTACCTATTAGCAGTATTTGGATTACAGTGAGTAACCCAGTGCCACTTCATTGACATTGACTTTTTATTGTTCCAATAATGCATTTTGAGTTGTAAAGATTAGACAAAGACAAATACTGTTTGGCATGTATCTCGAATCTTTAACAACTCTTGGGCAATGATTTTGTTTAAATCCAAGGCCCTTACTTGAGATAAACTTTCATTTAAGTGGCCCTAAACCCCAGACTGAGATCCATGTCTTTCTCAAAACCTACAGTTTCTGACTGTTCAGCTGATGCACCATGTTGGGCTGCATCAGTCATGCCATGTTATGAAACCTAACGCAATGTGACTGATGCAGTCTGACATGAAGTGTCACAAAGCAACATATCACATCACAAACTTGAAAGAAAAGAAAACAAACTTTACTTTTTTTTTTCCCCTCAAAGCCTAAATTAATGAAGCAGCATATATTTTTAAAAAGGTGGACTAGTTTCAAACACTGAGGGATTTTTCTTAATATGAGCCTGCAGAAAACTTCTCCATCCTGGCCAGAAGTTCTCTCTTATCCACGCTCCATGTGCTTGTTAAAATTCAGTCCAAAATAGAGAAGATGATGAGCCTGGGTCACTTCAGCACTGCCACCCTTCCTGGGTCTGATCCTGGGAGGTTTAGATCACTTTCAGAGGAGAGGCTCTAGCAGGTGCTGGAAATGATCACCCCTCCTGGGGAAATCCATACACGCTGAAAGTGTTCTTTGAGTCCAGTCATCATTGTTGTCATTTTAGCTAATTTTGATTATTATTTTCTGCTGTTCCACTTCCTTGGACTGTCAGCTTCCATCCAGAGGATTTCAAAGTCTCTCCACATGCTCAGTCACAGACTTAATAGAACACAGCTCCACACCAGGATTATTTCAGCTGCAAACAATATATTGTCCTCTAGCCTTAATTTTTGATCAGAGAAAGATTCACACCATAGTTTGCTCCCCTAGTCTGCCCACTTCCAGTCGAACTCTTTTTACTACAATTGCAATGCATATCACATCATCTCCTAAACTATCAGGAAGATTCCTTTCTTCTTCTTTTTTTTTTTTTTTTTTTTTTTTTTTTTTCTGAAGGGCTTTCATAAAATTTTATTGGGAGATACATAGTGGGTAAAATACGTCTGAGCTATAGCTTGCTAAGAAAGGACCTACCAACCACTGCTAGATAAAGCATTATAAATTTATTGCAAACTTATCTGGGAAGGGTTATTTTAAGAGCCTGCTGCCCACAACAAGTTTTGGAGCTAAAATTAATGAATGGGGATACCTAAAAGAAATGGGAATTTTCCTTCACCTCTTAGTTACAAGCAAATTGCAGTTATTGTTATCTTTGCAAGCAAGAATAATCTCTACTTTTTGTACTACTTCTGCTGTAAACAATGTACCGCTTGCTTTCCTATGACCCTCACTCTGTATACATATTTATATATTATTCATATCGGATTAAAAATGAATGTGCTCTTTACCACAGTTGTACTGCATAGTGACAATACAAATTAACTTATTGTGTACTTACTTTTCACAAGGCAGTGATGTGAAATTTTGATGGCTTGAAAAAGTAAGTCGTGGGGGAAGCAATGCAGAACTGAATCCTTGTAGGTGCACTTTATATTGTCTGATTTATTAAAGTGCGTTGAATTAATAAATGACATTCTCTGCATGGAATTTTGAACACGGGTTTGAACTTGGTTCACTGGTGAGCAAAAAGAGTTTGCTTTTATTCTGGTGCATGTGAGGTGGTTAGCTCCAGCCATGCTTTGTGCATTCCTTGCCTAGAATTTGTTCTTTGCAGGAAAGAATTAGGATGGCTGTTTATTTAGAGCTGCTTATGGGTAAATCATTAAGAGCTGGTTGGTGAGATCATAGCATCATAGACTGGCCTGGGTGTGAAAGGACATTAAAAATCATCTCATTACAACCCTCCTGCTGTGGGCAGGGACACCTTCCACTATCCCAGGTTGCTCCAAGCCCCATCCAACCTGGCCTGGAACACTTCCACTCATGGGGCAGCCACAGCTTCTCTGGGCAACTGTACCAGGACCTCACCATCCTCACAGGGAAGAATTTTTTCCTAATATCCAACCTAAACCTACTGTCTGTCAGTTTGGAGCCATTCCGCTTTGTCCTGTCACTCTAGATCCTTGTAAATAGTCCCTGTCCAGCTTTCTTATCAGCCCCTTCAGGTACTGAAAGGCCACAATTATGTGACCCTTGATCCTCCTCTTCTCTAGGAAGAACCATCCCAATTCTTTCATCTTTTCCATCCCCCTGATCCTCTTGGTGCCTCCCCAGGGCTGCTCCAACAGCTCCATGTCCTTCCTGTGCTGGAGGTATAATGTGCATAAATATGCATGTTAGAGGGTTTGGGGGGTGGGTCACATTTTTGGAAGTCTTCAGCTTATGAAAACAAAGGGTGATGAGGAGCTTTCCATCCTTGAGGAAGGAAACAAGGCTGCATTCCTGGGGCAAGGGCTTAGGGCACCGAGTGTCTTTCCCCTGGGTAGAGAGCAGCATGTTTTGGGGGACTCAGCCTTCAAGTGATGATGCTGATATTACAGTAAAAACGGCAGGTGTTGGGTGTGAAATTGCAGTTCTGGACACCCGCATGGGCAGGTTGTTTGAGCAGCCCAGGGCACTAATGCTGGTTCAAGTGAATTCACTCTGCTGCAGAGATGCTCACGCTCCTGTGCCAGCAGCTGCCCATTCCTCCATCTCTGCTGGGAGGACCATGGCAGCATTTCCACTCCAGTACAGGTATCATCAGACCAGTGCACAACAGGTGTCTATTTGTTTAGCTGGTAAATTCCCACCTAAAACTAAGAGGAGAGGGTTCAGCCCTTTCCCCAGTGCAGGAAACATAATCCTCCTCCTCCTCCTCCGCTGCCCCAGCATCTGTTTTATGCCTGCTAAGTAGCACCACAGCAGCAAGGCAAAATGTGCTCTTCAAATGTGGAGATAGGGTATTGTTTTTCACTTATCCTGGCTTTATGTAGATGGTCTGGCACATTTATTTATTCATTTATTTGAGCAAATTAAAGCAAGCTAAGCGCATTTGACCTCAGATGGTCCTGGCTTAAGTTAATTTGAGAGACAAAGCTCATAAAGTTCCAGTAAAACACATCAACAACTTCCCAGCATAGGTTGAAATGTGATTGTTGAAACATAACCTCCAAAACCAGATACAGCTTGAAGATTTGAAGTCGCAATAATCTGAAAAATATAGGAGAGCATATTGATAAACCCTACTGAGAAGTGATATCTTTCATTCATGCCTTTGTTACGTGGT